>NC_137810.1:74415986-74645986 GCF_963921795.1 Nannobrachium achirus | reverse complement strand
TTTCCGCCCGTTCCTCGTTCCGTGTTATAAAGTTATAATGTCGGTAGGAGTAGATCCTGCTCGTTTTGGATGGCATATAGATACATATTCTAGCTCACAAGACATAGCCCTTGTACATAATACAACTGACACGGCTGAAAAGGCTCTGTATTTCAATTGAAGTCGCGCTGTTTCTGATATCCCACTGAAACGTATGGGGCCAGGTTGCATTTCACAACTTGACAACGTCACTGGTCACGTGACCCTCAACTCGTCCAAACTCTGTTCCCCTTTCAACAGGAGGGGGGGCACTTGTGCTAATGTTCACTCATCAACATTAACATATATAAAATATATGGTTGATTACTGAAAATGGGAGGTCATCCCCTTTAAGTGTGCCTGCAGCTCGCTAAGTGTGTGCAACCTTGTATGTGTTAACATTAGCATCTTTGTTAGCATTAGCATTTGTTAGCATTAGCATGTGTTAGCATTAGCAATATGGTTTCTTGTTTTTAAGAAATAGGCTCCTCCCACAAGTTCCGCAAGGCGATTACGTTGTCCCGTCGTTCCCGAGATCGTTTGTGTTTCGTTTTGAGAGGGTCGTTCCCCCTGAAAAACACGTTTTGGCATGAAACGGTTACGTTTTGCGTGTTTGTGGTGCCCCCTATGGGTCGAAGTGGAAATGCTTTTGGGTATATGTTCAGTATAGCGCCCCCCACTTGTGGTTAAAATTTGGTGTTGACTGGATGTTTCGTTTGTGATTTATGGCTACTTCTTACAAAACGGGCTCCTCCCGCTAACTTTGGAACCCTGTTACGGAAGAACGGTATGGACTATCAAAATATCGTTTAAATATGTTTATCGCATGAGTCCATAGATTGTGTGTATCGATTTTTGTGACATTTGGAGAAAATATGTAGGAAAAGGAGCAAAAAGTGTGTTTTGAAGAAAATTCAAAATGGCGGAAAATCTATCCTGACGCAAATGGGCGTGGCCTATATGAGGAGATGCGTCATGACCCAAGGAATCCAGGGAAAAAGGAATTTTAATTTTCTGACCCACGGTTCAAGAGTTACAGGCCGAAAGGTAAAGTGGACTGTTATAGCGCCACCATGAGGCCAACTGACGAAATTATTTTTTATTTAATCCTTGATATCATTATAAATCTCCTCTCCAAGTTTTGAAACTGTAGCCCCTATGGTTTGCGAGAAAAAAAATATTGAATGTGAGTTTTTGCGATTCCCATTATAAGTCAATGGGTAAAATTAATTCACTAATAAATTAATATCAATTAAACGATACAACTTTTCTCTTAGAAAAGTAATAGCACACCATTCCCGGCCGAGCCGCACGTTTTGATGTATATATTGCGGCGGTGGCGTGAATTGTGCGGCAGTTATTAGCGCACCAAATTTGTGGGATCATTATTAACTAATTAACTAGAAAAGAAAATTTCTAAGAAATTTTAAGTGTGCCTGCAGCTCGCTAAGTCTGTGCAACCTTGTGTAGCGGTTGGTGTTAGCATTAGCGTTATTAACATTAGCATTTTTTTGCCTAAACTTTAACATTATTGTTCTTCATATGACACCACCCACATGTCTGTACGACAAACGGTTCACGAGAAAACAGGTCACTTCCTGTTTGGTGAGGGGCACTTCCTGTTTGGCGAAATAGGCCCCAATTAAGTTTAAGGACTCTTAATCTTGTCATTTGACGCAACCCGCGTGTCTGTATGACAAACGGTTCACGAGATCAAGGGTCACTTCCTGTTTGGTGAGGGGCACTTCCTGTTTGGCGAAATAGGCCCCAATTAAGGTCATGGACGATTAATGAATTAAAGCTGCAAGCAGCGATGACCGGGCCCTCGCAGCTCTACCCACGTCACAAGGCCAGCAGCCAATCAGAAACCAAACAGGAAGTCAGCCATTTCGACTAATTAGTGGCGTTTTGGCGCATTTTTGGCCGTTATCATGGGTTGCCCTTTAACGACAGTTTTGTGAGAAAAAAAACGTTTTTTGAGAAAAAAAAAAGTTTTTTGAGAAAAAAAAATTGAGAAAAAAAGATTTTTGAGGAAAAAACATTTTGAGAAAAAAAAAATTGAGAAAAAAAAAATTTAAGAAAAAAAAAATTGAGAAAAAAAAATTTTTGAGAAAAAAAATTTGAGAAAAAAAAAATTGAGAAAAAAAAATTGAGAAAAAAAAAATTTGAGAAAAAAAAATTTGAGAAAAAAAAAATTGAGAAAAAAAAATTTGAGAAAAAAAAATTTGAGAAAAAAAAAATTTGAGAAAAAAAAAATCTTTGAGAAAAAAAAAATTTTGAGGAAAAAAAAATGTATGACACCAGCCGCGAGTCTGTACGACAAACGGTTCATGAATTATAGAGGCACTTCCTGTTTGGTGAAGGGCACTTCCTGTTATAGAGGGGGCGGGGCTTAATCAATTACAGCTCATCCCTATTGGTCGGAAAAAGACCAAAGTTGTGTGAGCATTTTACATTTTAAATGACGTTGCTAGGCAAAAGTATGGCAGAGTTATTTGGCGCCAAAGTTTCTGGGTTTTTTTCGGAGTCCCCCATTCAAAGTCAATGGGGTTTTTGGGCGTCGTTTTTTGCGAATTACGTCGCAATGGTAACGCGGATCGGAAAGAAAAGTAATAGCACACCATTCCCGGCCGAGCCGCACGTTTTGATGTATATATTGCGGCGGTGGCGTAAATTGTGCGGCAGTTATTACGTGCCGAAATTTGTGGGATCATTATTATCATTAAGTATGGCGGATTACAATAAGTGTTCTGCTATTGCATAGCAGGCACACTTAATTAAGTATGGCGGATTACAATAAGTGTTTTGCCATTGCATGGCAGGCACACTTAATAATCACTTCACAAAATTTCGACACGTAATAACTGCCGCACGATTTCCGCCACCGCCGCAATATATACATCAAAACGTGCGGCTCGGCCGGGAATGGGGTGCTATTACTTTTCTTGCCGATCCGCATTACCATGGCGATGTTATTCGCAAAAAACGACGCCTAAAAACCCCATTGACTTTGAATGGGGGCCCCGAAAAAGAAAACCAGAAACTTTGGCGCCACATTAACCTGGCATACTTTTGCCTAGCAGCGTGATTTAAACTTTAAAACGCTCACAAGTCTTTGGACTTTCTCCGGCCAATAGGGACGAGCTGTAATTGATTAAGCCCCGCCCCCTCTGTATTCCTATTGGCTGGGCTGTAAACAGACATAACTCCTGTTCACAGCATGGTACCGTCTTGAAACTTGGTGTCTGGACTTACAAGGCCAATAGGAATGATCTGTAATTTCTTAAGCCCCGCCCCCTCTGCCTTCCTATTGGCTGGGCTTTAAACATCCATAACTCCACTTCCCAACACTTTACTGGTCTCAAACTCGGTGGGTGATCCCACAGTCCCAACGGCTAACCGCTAATGCTAAGTTAAAAATGCTAATGCTAATGTAAAAAATGCTAATGCTAAAAATGCTAATGTTAAAGCTAAGGCTAAAAATGCTAATGTTTTTAATGCTAAAAATGCTAATGCTAACACCAACCGCTACACAAGGTTGCACACACTTGGCGAGCTGCAGGCACACTTAAAATTTCGTAGAAATTTTCTTTTCTAGTTTTAATTTTTTGTCGCATTCCTATAATAATAATAACTTGATTACAATAAATGTACCCCCATTCATTCCGGATGGGGACCCGAATGCATTTGGGTCCCCATCCGGAATCAATGGTTTACTATAATCACACTTTTATTTTAACAGTGCAACAAAAAACAAAAAAATATTATCGATCTCATATCTCCATGGCGAATCAATGGGAAAAAAAAGTCATTTTGTGGGTGAGCTATTCCTTTAATGTATGAAGGAAACATGAAAGGATGAATTATGGAGGTACAGGGTTTGTTGTGGATCAAACTATACATGTCAGAGAGATAATCTGATCAACAATGTCACAATTCTCTTTCAAGTTTAATTACGTTTGCCTTTCATCTCAGCCAAGTGCTGCGTTCAGGAGCCTGCTCCTTTGATCAACATTTAATCATCTTTTAATTCATGTTTAATTCATGTGGTCTTATTCCACATCTAGACCCTGACATCACAGTCAAGAGGCTCAATCACAATTTATGTCACATAAATTGGTGCTGCTACAAAGATCATCCATTCATTTTCCCCATAGACTTTTACAAAATATTTACATCAATTATTTTAAAGGACAACTTTGTTCATATTGTAATTAGATTGTAGAGAAAAGAAGAGAATTAAAATGTTTTAATTTACTGCTTTCTATCGTTTTAGCCATTTTAGCAGTTTTGATTCCAGTGGTTGAGGGTATGCGTATAAAGTGTCTTTTTAGACACAATAAGCTGCAGATGTTGGCAAGGCGCAACTTGGCACCTCGACAATTAGTGAGTCTAATATATCAGCATTAACCTGCAAGCCCCATTAAGTGAAGGTGGGGGCCGCATGGGGCCCGGACCGCCAGTTGTCCATGTCATTAGCTCTGACTTATCGTTTCTGAAATAACTATATTTGTTATACATATTAATAAATTAAACAATCATATATCAAAATAAGCATTAATAGTGGAGATAGATAGATAGATAGATAGATAGATAGATAGATAGATAGATAGATAGATAGATCAGAGGCAGTACAGCAGTATAAGGTTATTTACAAAGTTACAGAGAAGTATGAAAAAGATAAAAGAAAAACAAGAACAGAGTACAAGAACAGAGATAAAACACAAAGAATAAATGAAGCTGTCTGCAACACAGCAACAATACATGCAATAACATAAATATATTACAATTAAAATATGACATACTGGTTAAACATGATCATTAAAAAACACAATGGACACAACAGTGCTCTTGAAAGTGTCTTTATTGACAACATGAATATGAGCATTATGGAAGCTCTTTAATGTAATGCTACCAGCACCAGTGGTGGAAGAAGTACTCACATTTTTACTGGAGTAAAAGTACAAATACCTTTTACAAGTACAAGTTACAATTTAAACATTTACACTCTTATCCACAATGTAGAAATACTCTGTTACAAGATAAATACATGCTAAAGTACTAAAGTATTGTCATAGAAACACTTACAGTACTCAAAAATAGCAGATCTACAAGATCATAACATGATGCATTGCAACACATTATGAGCTTGTAAATTTGGTATTTTGGAAGAAACAAAGTGTAAAATTGTGCTTAAACGGATAATGTAATCTACAAGTAACTGATTAGCTAAAGCACTTGGATAATTGTAATGGAGTAAAAAGTACAATATTTTCCTCTGAGATGTAATGGATTGTCAAATTAAATATTAATATGTATTTTGTCTGCAGATCCCATCTGAAAAGATTTAGAGCCAGAGACCCTCATGAGAGAAGATTTGATATTTTTATATTAATCCACATTATTAATTATTTTTAAATATCAGATCTATACATCATCAATTTCTG
Source organism: Nannobrachium achirus (assembly GCF_963921795.1). Lineage (NCBI taxonomy): Eukaryota > Metazoa > Chordata > Actinopteri > Myctophiformes > Myctophidae > Nannobrachium > Nannobrachium achirus. Next base: position 74,640,521 of record NC_137810.1, on the reverse strand, counting down.
AATAGTAAGTATAGCATAGTGTGGTTAAATGATGATGATGATGATGATGATGATGATGATGATGATGATTGCAGTAAAAGTATGTGTAAATGTAACTTAAACAGAGTATTGTAGTAAATGTAGTCAGTGAGTTTCCATCAGTGTCAGTAGCAGTGTTACATAGAATAGAGCAGGAAACCACTGAATGTACACTGATTGTATTGGTCATCATAGAGCCTGTAGAAACCACCACCAGGTATCCTCATGTCTACTGTGTCTCCCTGCTCCATCTCTATGATCACTGCATTAGAGACGTATTCTAACCAACTATGATTATTGTATCCACTGTTAACAATGAGTAGCTGATTATTTTTAAACATGCGGATCAACACAGTCTCTGATGATCGATAGTTTAGGTTAGCAGCAGTGAATCTGAAGTAATAAACTCCTCTGACTGGAGCGCGAAAAAAACCTGCAGTATAGGAAACACACACACACACACACACACACACACACACACACACACACACACACACACACACAGAGATCATGTTGACATTGTAATCACTGTTAACTACTTACAGTTACAGATGTGCTTGAAATTATTCAATCCCCTCAGAACAGATTGTTCATTAGTGAAGCCACTGTTCCTTGGACTTAGAACTTATGAATGTGAACGATGCTCAAAACTGTACAAAACTGTGTCTTTTCCTTTTTTGTACAAAGCAATAATCTCTTCTCTGAACTTTTCTGACCATTCCTTAGATTTAGCCATGTTTCTAACTGCTCTAATCACAGTCAACAAGTCAACACACTTCTAGTCAGGCCAGATTGCACATCTGATGCAACTAGTTAAGCCCTTGATTAGACTATTGCAGTTGATTACAGATGTTTTCAGGTGTAATTAAGAGTTGAATAATTGAAAGTGAAAGTGGCGTTGAAAGTGGTATTTAGCATTGCATTTGAAAAACAAAACAAAAAAGAAAACACCAAATGTTACCTTTGTTGAGCTATTTACATTGTTCTTGTATGATTTATTTATATTTACATTGTTCTTGTATGATTTATTTATTTCATTCAGTTGTCAGTTTGTGAATTTAGCCAATAAACCAGATTTGCAGAGGGGGGTTGAATAATTCTGAGCACAACCTTAAAGGAGTAGTTCACCCAAATGCATTTGGGTCCCCATCCGGAATCAATGGGGGTACATTTATTGTTATCAAGTTAATGTCTTAGAAATGCGACAAGAAAACGAAAAAAATATTATTGAACTCAAGTCTCCATGGCATGAATAGAAAATAAGACATTTTGGGGGTGAACTACTCCTCTCTCTCTCTTTTTTATTTATTTTTTTACATTTGAAAAAAGCTGATCTACAAGCTCACAACGCGTCACATTATAGCAACATGTTGTGAGCTTGTAGATCAAATATCTTTTTCAAGAATGTTTGAACATTTCATCCTGTAATAACACTGCAGAGTTAACCCTTCACATGCTGTTACTGATGTTTTCACAGAGATGTAAGTTGTGTCATTGTTGGCGAGAGATAATTGAACATGTAATTAACATAATCACTCAATGTAGCCCAAAGCTCATTAGCATAATTAATGTAATCACTTAATGTAACGCTCATTAATTGAATGTAGAGCTCATTAACATAATTAACGTAATCACCACCTACCTGTAGATGGATTGTAGGCGTTGCCGATGTTAGTGTGAACTCTCTCATAAACCAGAGTGGTTGTAGAACTAAATGGTCCAACCCATCCATCATCTCTCAACCCAGCAGAGAAGGCCACCTTTGGTTGGTCTGTCAACACAAGAGCATTATCACATTATTTATATGATTATAAAAGCATTTATAATACTATTATCACATTATTTATATGATTATAAAAGCATTTATAATACTATTATCACATTATTTATAATTGTGACTAGGTCTGGTACTTTGTGCCTTATGTCAGCCTTATCCCTCTAGAGCCCACTGTTGTAATATTACAACGTTCATATTTTATCCAAAAAAAGGTTTAAATCATTTTATTTTAGCTCCCCCTACAACCTAAACATCACCATTGGATTCTATTGTTTAGTAGCCTTCCCTAACATAGGCTGATTTTGGTCTAGAGGGGGCGGATCCACCGGCAGAAAACAGCCGATGGATCTTATTGGCTCACAATCTGTGCCATGGCCCGCCTCCCACTTCCTATGCCAGACATTGCAGCAGGTTACCCCAGGCTTTTATTTTTCTTCCTATCGCCAAAATAAAAGCCTGGGTTTCCGAGGCTAATTGTTTAGTATTACAATGCCATTGGCCACAATATTTGCATATAAATACCCCCCACAAGGGCTGACATTCACACCCGCCACACCCGCTGACATTCCACAACATCTCACTTTTTCATGGAAGCTATTCCTCACTAAAACATAAGTAAAATGCCTGTACTATTTTTTTTGGTGATCATTAGAATGTCTAGAATATGTACATACGTTATTATTGTGAAGAATATCCCCCATATGTAAATAAGAGCATGATTTTAACATTACATTTTCCTCTGATTAGGACTCTGATTAGAATACTGTCTTCTGCTAAACGATAACATTAGCGAGATGAAGTCAGTCACTGAGAGTGCTTACACACTACAATCAGATGCACCACGCTGTATGGGGCGGTGCTCAAAGCGTGTAATTCAAGACTGCATTCTCGGAGCGCAATCTCTCCTCCCCCAAAAAAACACAAATAATTCCTTCCAAAAGCAGCCTAGTTTAACATTATACAATTAGCCATTTCATTACCTTAAAGCAACCATTTTTTGACATGAAACCCTTGTTCAAGATTCGAACTGTGTTGATATGAAGAAAAAAAAGAAAAACACAAAAACAAAATCGACTTCATTTTCTCACTTTTCCACTGTTTGAAAATCCCCGACATTTGGACGTTTTCAACAGCACTGGTCACATATATCTTATTATTGATAATCTCAGTATTTATGTGATGTATGTGACTTTTTTTTGTGTTTGTTTGTTTTGTCGGGTAGAAACATTGTAATTTTTATGTAAAAAAACTACGCCCAAAATTCCATTGACTTTGAATGGGGGACACTGAAAAAACAAAAAGAACTTTGGCGCCACTTTACTCTGGCATACTTTTGCCTAGCAACGTGATTTAAACTTTAAAACGCTCACACGACTTTGGACTTTTTTCCGGCCAATAGAGACTGTACCCCTCTGGACAAAGATGTCTGTACATGACTTACTTTGTTGTAAAAGTCCTAAATTCAGCTTCATAGGCTGTTTGTGCAGCAGGTAGAGAAACTACCGTGATCACAGTGTGAACCAATCTGCTCTCTACCTGACCTCCACCTCAGACACAACAGTAAAACCAGCAACGCCCCACAAGCCTTCATTCTGAAAGCAGGGGCCCGTTTCACGAAACCTAGATTAGAGAATAGGATTTTATTTTACTGAAGTTAGGTGGAAGAACGCTGCTCTGGTCTTCGGTGCCGTGATTGGTCACGATCTAGGAATCGACGCTCGACTGCATGGTCTTTTCAAGGAAAACATGAATTCAGCCTGCCTTTATAATACTGGTTCGACAAAGTCTCCTTCTCAGCCTGGCTTGGTGTTAGTGGAACAGAATAAACCAGGCTTTACGGAGGAGGTGTTTGTCAAGTCTGGATTGGTCTTAAATCCTGGCTTAGTTTATTCTACATTAGTGAGATATCCCCCACGTCACTGTAGATATTGTAATGTCTGGAACGGATGTGTCTATTTATTCACTTTCCCTGGTATGTGGTGGTTTTCATTGGACGGAGGTGTTTGGGAATGTTGTTGGGGTTGATATTGTTTAGATAGTTCAGGTGGACTGACACGGTTTTAAAGAGGAAAAGGTAGGAGGAGTTATTGTTGTGTTCATCAAAGGACTGTTGTTGTTTTGTTTTGGATTAGATAGGTAACTCCTTCATGCACAATTAGACTGTTCCAATAGGGATTGAAACGTGGAATTAATTTATTTTGAGTTATTCTCATCATTATACTTTTTTAAGTATATTGACACTGATCATAAAATAACCCAGATGACTATAGTATCAGATTTGAGTTCTTTGTGTATCTGAGGACAACAGCAACATGTAACGGTTTAATACCTGCAAGCAGTGTCCTCAGTTCTTCAATCTGGTGGTCACTTTCATTCAGCCCCGTGGACAGCTGAGCAAGCTGGGCTGAAATCAACACAGCATTGGTATTAGATCAGTCATACTTCATAGATAGAATACTCATGCAGTTTTGTGTGAGTGGGTAAGCTTTAGATAAAAGTAAATTACAGTATCAAAACTTAAACATTGTTAACTGTCAGAAAGTCTATAATCAGCCAATGAAATAGACACATTAACTAGAATAGCAAACAGGTATGCCACCTTCCAAACTGAACACTCTGGACTAAAATATGCACAGAGCCTATAAAGGATTTATCAACCTTAAAGATGGGGTGCCATGATTCCCCCCACCCCACCCCACCCCCCCAAAAAAAAACATGATGCAGGTACAGTATTATGATTATACTAGGAGGAAGATCTTTTCCAAAAAGGTGTACAGAAAGAGTTAAAATTAGGTTCTTATGTGGCCACACCCACCAGTTCATTAAGTATTCCTGGTAGTGATGCGCGGATTGACCCGGTGCCCCCACCCGCCTGCCAACCCGCCCGCATGCGGGTGGGTAGGTCAAGGTTTTCAGACTCCATTGGCGGGCGGCGGGCGGGCGGGTTATCACCACTCTCATGTGCAAAAAATAAATAAGAATAATCACCTGTTCTTATTTGCCTTTTATTCTTAATAAGAGAAGGCCTATAAGAATAAGAATACTACGTTTGAATACGAGCACGACGAGCAAGTTTTAAAATGCGCCAGAGAGGAGCGAGGTTTCTCCTCCGCTCCTTGGTGCGAGGACCGTCCCAATTCCGCTCCTGTTGGGGCCGCGAACCACATTTTGCCAACATTTGACACAACGTGAGCACAGCAGAGAAGATGCACAAACAATTCAGCGCGTGTCGCTGATCAGGATTTCGCTTATATGTCTCTGTCATCCACACAAGTCTGTTTATAAATAGCCTACTTTGTGTTTGTCGGTTAACTCATTTTGCGCCCGCGACTTTCGGTCGCAATGATGTCCAGAGTGCCTCACGCAGGCTCCATCCACTTGCACTCTCTTATTTTGAAGGCCAGAAGTGCACAGCGTGATCACTTCCGGTCTGACGTCATCGGGTCGTGCGCCGGAATCGATCGTTGTTTACGTGGTGCCATGCTGGATTGCATTGGAGCTTTTATATATGTGTTATATAAGCGAGCATCTGCCTCCATCTTCGCTTCTAAAGTGTAGTTTTGAGATAATGGACATTTAAGATGAGATCCCCCGTCCACCTCAATGTTATGGGATGACTATTTTGTGCTGGTGGAGCCGTGATGATGACAAATCAGCGACGATTTTCGCCTCCGGAGCTTCCGCCATATACTCGGTATTTATACTCGCCGTTACAGTAATATATTACTTTTCGCGCGACATCGCGCATTCGGCACTATAAGTACTCGAGTACTTTTCGCGCGACATCGCGCGTTTGGCTTTTAATGAGTTAAGTTATATAACCAGCCAGTCAACGGATACGATTTGAAACACAACTTTCGCAAGTGAGACGGATTGTTTGACTGAATGAACCAACCACGCTCACCTCGAGACTCCAGTCGCTCCCATCTCTCCAATCTGGTGATTAATCAATAACCAACAGGATTTAATATTGTCCGTCTTTTGCTGTCTGTTTGAAGTGCGAGGCGCTGTATAAATATGATTGACATAAAACCTGAAACGCCATTCTTACCCCGACGATGCCCCAGAGAGAATGAACGTCTTTGAATGAATGTCTTTTAAGCTAAACCCCAATTTGAACGACACGTTTGTTTATTTAGCCCATGACAATATTGTGCTACTGTAGACCTTTCTGTAAAGCGACTTTGGGTACTTTGAAGAGCCGTATATAAAGATGAGCTATTGTGGAGATGATATACCATCTTTTTTTTAAATGCGGGTTGCGGGGCGGGCGGATTCGTTGATTTATATATTGTTCTGCGGCGCGGGCGCGGGCGGGTTACGTTTCGTGCGGGCTGTGGGTCGTGCGGGTTATGAAAAAAAGCTGACCCGCGCATCACTAATTCCTGGTTGTCATGGTGGGTGGTTACCAAGCTGAAGTTAGCCACACCCACAGTGTTGGGTGAATGGTAAAAGGGGAGTGGATGATTCTATGATGTCGTTTAATCACTGTTTTTGGAACGGCACTTTTGACCCACAAGGTGTCAGCCTCCCGGAAGAAACGTCAAATACAAAGAGAAAACATAAGTGCTCATAATAACCACACCAGGGGGTCTAATGAAGTACTGTCAACCTCCTAGACACATGAAAACCAGAAAAAGTACAAAACGATGGCACCGCCTCTTTAATACAACATTGTTCCCACTTTAGACCAGAATGGTTGACCGCTAATAAATGCACAATGAACTATGTTTAATGATTGTAGCTTTTAGCAAACTCTAAATAAACCAGTAAGACGCCTAAGGGTGACCTCAAAGTCACGCAGGACGGAATTCAACGGAAGTGTGATTCGAGTTGTGGTTGGTTGTTTAAATTGGACTGGTTAAACTGACACAATATGTCCATATATGGGCATTCCCAGATATGGGCTTTATATTGATGGCATAAAAGGGATTCTATTTTATGGGTGGTGTCAGGCAGATTCTCAGAAAACAAATTAGCCAAAATGCATTTGGTCCTTTCGCCAGGCACCTTCGCTGTGGAGAAGAGTTTTTTGTTTTACCTACCGTTGTTCCCTATTGAGCTTGGCACATGTCCTGGGGAAAGCTGCCCAGATCACACGTCACACATGTCTTCTTATTTTTTCATTCTCAAAAAGCACTGTAGTGCATTTGAAACTGCATTGCAGTGCACATCATGGGGTGATCACTGCTTGCCTCCTGTTTTATTTTATTTTTTGTTTATTTCGTTGCTGAGTGAGGTCAGCAGACAAAGTGACATGAGTGAGATGAAAAAACCTGGGTGAAATGTGCCAATCTCGACAGGAAACAACGGTACCTGTGTGGCCGATTCACCGCCGTTGAAGAGCCATTTCGCCTACCCTCAATTCTGCTGTCAGACTGTCCATGTTTGCATTATTCATTTGTCATTTGCCATGTCCACGTGCATATCATGTTGCATAACCTAGATATTTTACAAACCGTTTTTCACTATAAAGCATTCCAAATCAAATGCTATGATGTATAGCATCGAGACATGACCTATTTGTGCAGTGCACATATCAATTCATTAATTATATTTGGACGCACCTGATTCCAATAGCTCTAATCTGTATTGATGTAATTACTATGGAGTGCATAGGATAGCCGTGTGTAATGGTCACCGTTTGACAGGTAACGTCAGCTGTCACAGTCACTATAATAATTAAATGACAAAGGGATAACATGCAAACATGGACAGTCTGACAGCAGAATTGAGGGTAGGTGAAATGGCTCTTCAACGGTGGTGAATCGGCCAGACAGACTCTTCTCTATGGCGAAAGTGCCTGTGAAAGGACCAAATGCATTTTGGCGAATAGTGCTGGTGGTGACCTTATGGGAATTCCCAGATATGGGCTTAATAATTGATGGGCATAAAAGTGATTCTATTAGTGTGGTTGCGCTAACAGGGCATCATCTGAGAATCAGATGTAAAGAGCAGGGATCTCCATATATGGGCATAAAAGGGACAAAGACGTAATTAATCTGCAAGTGTGACCCTGTCGCGGCAACCACACTGGTTAAACTTGTGGTTGGTTGTTTAAGTTGGCCCGGTTAAACTGACACAATATGTCCATACGGACAAGATATGCAGTTTTTTCATAGTAATACCTCAAAAACTGTGGTAGTAGTGCAGTAAAATTTTGGTTACATAAAATTAATTACTACATTTCAGGCCCCTGAGCAATGTTTGTCCCATGTTTGGTGAGGATCGGATTGACGTTGCACCTGCACCTTTTGTGCAATACTGGCGTTGCCTAGAGCCAATCAGAATCAACAGCCACACTAATAGTCAGGGAATATCTTCAGAGAAAAGGTCCAAACCTTGAATAAATTCCTCTCCAAGAAATGTCCAATGTGTTTGTAAAGGTGCCTAGAAACACTGAAAGACTGCAATTCCTAACCCTGAAATTCCTAACCCTAACCCTGCTTGCCTCCTGTGAATTGTTTTATTTTTATTTTTGTGTTTATTTTCTGTTTATTTCGTTGATGGGTGAGGTCAGCAGACAAAGTGACGTGAATGAGATGAAAACACCTGGGTGAAATCTGCCAATCTCAACAGGAAACATCGGTATGCTTGAAGTAGAATGTGAGGGTTCAAACTAGCTGTTTTTCATGATTCTGAATCCATTGCAAGCATTTGTTTTGCACGAAAAACATTCCTTGGGTGGAAAACTGCCCCCACGAAACTGTGAAAAGTGACGACTCATCACTAAGCCTTAGGTTAGTTAGTTATTTAGTTACTTTCATTTATTGTCCACAGTGTGGAAATTTGTCTTTTGTCTCCTATACAATTAGACAATAAAATTACAGATAAACAGCAACAGACACTTACACACAAAACAAAAAGAAGGACAACAGTGGCATATAATGTGAAGAAACAGACATATCAACGAGACATAACATCATTCAATGCCTTAATGGCATTTGGAATGAATGACTTTTTTGTTAATATTACGGCTACGGTGTGCCCAAGCTGTTCTATAGCGTCTACCAGAGGGAAGTAAATTGAACTCCCTATGGAGAGGGTGAGAGGGGTCATTTATTATCTTGACAGTTTTTTTCCTAAGCACTTCATTGTAGATAGGCTACACCTTAATTGTTTTTTCCCTATGATTTTTGATGCCAGATTTACTGCAGCTTGCCTCTACATTGTATGTTAAGATTACCGTACCACCTTGCCATGTTGAAGGTTAAGATTCCCTCTATGAGGTTCTTATAAACCGTTTCCATAATGCGCTTGCTCACCCTGAAGGAGTTGAGCTTGCGTAAAAAGGTGGATACGTTGGTTACAGGATTTGAAAATATAGTCAGTGTTGTCACTGAAGTTAAGGTTGCTGTCAATTATAGTGCCTAAATATTTAAAGTTGTTTACTATCTCTACATCGTGTCCCTTAATTGTAAGGGACACGATTGTAAAGGTTTGTGGAGCTGTTTTTAGCCCAAGGAATGTTTTTGTGCAAAACAAATGCTTGCAATGGATTCAGAATCATGAAAGTCCCCTACTTTGACTCCTCACATGCTAATGCATATTTATTTGTGTGTGTTTTTTTCCTGTATAGTTAAGTTAATGGGACCCCAACTTTCAGCATCTGTCACAGATTCTCCTAGGGAAACTGAATTTCATTCTTTGTGAGATGTGTTTTAGACACATTTATAAACACATTGGTGAAGATTTGTATTTGGTAAGGAATTTATACACGGGTTTCTTTTAAGATATTCCCTGACCAATATATACCAATATGTATTTTCAGAGTTTTCTAACGATGAGAGTACAATACCTTCATTGTTTCTGTTCACTTCCGCCACTCGACGCTCACTTACATTCAGTCTCATTTCGACGCTGGACAGCTGAGCTGAAATCAACAAAATATGAATCACTCATTAATAATCATGCAGTTTGATTGAAACACCAGTAGAGTTTACAGTTAATCTGATTTGAGATAAAGATATTTTTGAATTCTCTGAATATTCATCCAACATTGCACTCAGAGCGTCATCAGGCAACATGCCTGATTTGATTCAAAGAATTCATTGAAGGAAAAAGTCAGGCAACAGGCAACATGCCTGATTAAAGTCTGAGTTGTATCAATACAATTTTGTAAGTGCAGACAGAGTGCATTCAAGTTCATTACTCCACTTTTTTCTTCAATGAATTCTTTGAATCAAATCTGGGTGAGGGAGAGATTTATGTTGACACTGAATGAATTCATGGTTAAAATAGACACACGCACAGACACAAACTGTGGGAGTAGTTCTAGCATTTTAAATACGAAGTCACAATTTAAAATTCACACATTTAGCAGACACTCCAGAGCAAACAAGGGAAACACCAGATAAATACATCAAATGTTAATACATCAGATGACTAGTTTCAGATTTAATTTTTTTGTGTATCTGAGGACAACAGCAACATGTAACGGTTTTATACCAGCATGCAGTCTCTTCAGTTCTTCGATCTGGTTGTCACTTTCATTCAGCCCGGAGGACAGCTGAGCAAGCTGGGCTGAAATCAACACAACATTGGTATTAGATCAGTCTTATGTCATACATGGAATATTCATGTAGTTTTGTTTGAGTGGGTAAGCTTTACATAAAGTAAGTTACATTATCTATAAAGGATTTATCAACCTTAATAAAACATTGTTCCCACTTTAGACCAGATAGATTCAAAACTTGTAGTTTAAATGTTAATAGCCTATGTGAATGATTGACCGATAATAAATGCAAAATGAGCCATGTTTAAGGATTGTAGCTTTTAGCAAACTATAAATGAATTAATATAGTAGCACTAAATATGCATGTGTGTGCACCACTAAAACTGTGTGAGCAGTGCAGTAAAGGTTTGGGTTTATACATGATAACTACATTCCAGGACTTCAAATCCAGTTCTATTGGTGGTTTAGTTCTCATATTGTGTTCAATGTTTCTTTTTTTTTTCTTTTTTTTAGACTATTTTCATGACAGATCCCTGAGCAATGTTTGTGCCATGTTTGGTTCAGATCGGATTAACGTTGCACCAGCACCTTGTAACATTGTGTGCAAGAACAATATTGGCGTTGCTTAGAGCCAATCAGAATCAACAGCCATACTAACATGAGTTTTCTAACAATGAAAGTACAATACCTACATTTTGTCTGTAATTGTGTTTAATTTATTTGTGAATTAATGTTCCCCATTGACTTGAATGGGGAAAATTCAAATTGTAAGTCGGAATTCATCTGCAAATGTGACTTGCATCATGGCAACCACAATTGCAATTTAGCAGAATTGCATCTTTCTAGTTATCTTCATTATGCTTTTATTTTTAAATTATATTAACACTTATCGTGAAATAACACAGATGACTATAGTTTCAGATTTGAGTTCTTTGGGTATGTGAGGACAACAGCAACATGTAACGGTTTAAAACCTGCATGCAGTCTCTTCAGATCTTCAATCTGGTGGTCACTTTCATTCAGCCCGGAGGACAGCTGAGCAAGCTGGGCTGAAATCAACACAGCATTGGTATTAGATCAGTCTTATGTCATACATAGAATATTCATGTAGTTTTGTTTGAGTGGGTAAGCTTTACATAAATTAAGTTACATTATCTATAAAGGATTTATCAACCTTAATAAAACATTGTTCCCACTTTAGACCAGATAGATTCAAAACTTGTAGTTTAAATGTTAATAGCCTATGTGAATGATTGACCGATAATAGATGCAAAATGAGCCATGTTTAAGGATTGTAGCTTTTAGCAAACTATAAATGAATTAATATAGTAGCACTAAATATGCATGTGTGTGCACCACTAAAACTGTGTGAGCAGTGCAGTAAAGGTTTGGGTTTATACATGATAACTACATTTCAGGACTTCAAATCCAGTTCTATTGGTGGTTTAGTTCTCATATTGTGTTCAATGTTTCTTTTTCTTTTTAGACTATTTTCATGACAGATCCCTGAGCAATGTTTGTGCCATGTTTGGTTCAGATCGGATTAACGTTGCACCAGCACCTTGTAACATTGTGTGCAAGAACAATATTGGCATTGCTTAGAGCCAATCAGAATCAACAGCCATACTAACATGAGTTTTCTAACAATGAAAGTACAATACCTACATTTTGTCTGTAATTGTGTTTAATTTATTTGTGAATTAATGTTCCCCATTGACTTGAATGGGGAAAATTCAAATGGTAAGTCGGAATTCATCTGCAAATGTGACTTGCATCATGGCAACCACAATTGCAATTTAGCAGAATTGCATCTTTCTAGTTCTCTTCATTATGCTTTTATTTTTAAATTATATTAACACTTATCGTGAAATAACACAGATGGCGATAGTTTCAGATTTGAGTTCTTTGGGTATGTGAGGACAATAGCAACATGTAACGGTTTAAAACCTGCATGCAGTCTCTTCAGTTCTGTATACATAACTTCTTCAGTTATTTATACATAACTATTCTCTGAGCTTGAACCAATTTGCATTAACACTAAACAAGTCATTTTTAAACATTGTAGACTAAAAATTACCTTTGTTTTCTTTTTTCAAGTTCTCCACATTGTTTTCACTAGCATTCAATCGGGCAGCCAAATCTGAAAATATACAACAGAGAAACTGAAAGTTAAAAAATCCCCCAGCCTATATGTTTCAGTGAATCAAATGAAGCTATAGATAAATTAACCAGAATGGCAAACAGGTATGCTACCTTCCAAACACTTCGGCCTAAAATATGCAAAGAGCCTGTAAAGTATTTATAAACCTTAATTAAACATTGTTCCCACTTGAATATTGTAGTTTAAGTGTTAATAATGTGAATGGTTAACCGCTATAAATGCATAATGAGCTATGTTTAAGGATTTTAGCTTTTAGCAAACTATAAATAAATTAATATAGTAGCACTAAACGGGTGTGCGTGCGTGTGTGTGCCACTAAAACTCTGGGAGTAGTGCAGTCAAGTTTTGGGTTTACATACGCCAACTTGATAACTAGGGGTCTAATGATACATTTGACCAACGATACGATACGCATCACGACACATTGTTGACGATACGATACATGGACAATATTGGTTCATTCGTGGCGATACGATTCGATTCAATGATTTAAAATTGAAAGTAAACACTTGTGATTCTTTGGCAAATACATGGACATTACATTACAACACATATGGACAAACCCACACCTTGACATGAACACAGAGATGGCCCCAGAAAACGATGGTTTAGTGAAAAGTGATGACTCATCACTTTTCATCACTAATCACAGTTTAGTGGGCATTTTCTGGGGGCATTTGTAGCCACTAAAGAGAAAAGAAGAGCTTAAAACACAACTCTAGTGCTGTTACGTGTTGATGGCATAGGTTTATTGCAGATCTTCAAGCTCAAAATGTGAGCGTCTGCTTCGCGTCGCTTTTGACTGTTTAATAAGAAAGGGAGTATGGACATTACATAAGGGACTTAAGCCAACTTACTTTTATCAAGTGATCTGACATGTTTTCTGTCATTTACTCGAAATGCACTCCTCTTGGGTTATCGCGCCTCCTAGCGTGCGATACAGAGCTACACATATGCTCCCGAATGACACAGTCGGAGGGTATGCCAGTCAAACGCCCCGCCCCACCCGTGGGCATAAGGCGCGAGACTGGCATGTGTACTTCCTCTTCCGTTCCTCTGCACGCATGAGATACGGACGTCTACACATGTTACTCTACGACAATTAATTAATTCTTCAAGTTACTCAGTATAAGACCAGTTCGAATTCAACTTTAGCCTTAGCGGTGAGTAGGACCATCACCCACGGGTTTCGTTCAACTTGGTCTGTTCTTCTCTGTTTTGTTCTTCGCTGTTTGCTGCTAACGATAACAAGCGGCTAGCCTAGGTTAGCTTAGCTTACCTTCGTCATGTCTAGCGAGGGTCTGTTTTCACCACCCCTCCCTCGACGCTGCGGGGATCCGGAGTGCAGCCGCTTTATCGCCGCTGAGGACCCGCATTCCATCTGCCTGGGCTGTCTGGAGCTACAACACGCTTGGCAAGGTTTCTACTTCCCAAACAGCTGCGTGTTCTGCGCGACGATGGACGCGGCCGTTCTTCACCAGCGTCTGCTGGTGGTCATGAACATGGACGCTGCAAGGCCCAAACAAAGCCACGTCGCTCGGGGAGCTCAGATGGAACACGGCGCTCAGATCCCCGCCACGCCAGGACAAAGAAGCGGGCCTGTTTCCAGCACCGCAACAAGGTTTGTCCAGGCGGCTCCTAGTGTTTGCGAACCTATCCGCAGTAGCTTCTCTCCGATGTACACTATTTCTACCACAGCGCACAGTGGTGGAACCGGCATGTTCGGCTCTACCCCGCGCTTCTCCTTCACGCCCGGTCCTGGTTTGACCAGCACCGGGCCTCTCCAGGCCTCCGCCGCCCTGCAGGCTAGCCTCCAGGGACCACTCCAGGCGGGGCCATTGTCTCCGGTCGCCGCCGAGGCGGCCACCAGTGGGACTCCTCACCCCACCAACCCGTTCCTGATGACTCCAGCGGTCACCGCCCCCCCCTCTTTCCCCCCTCTCTTAACGTCCCAACAGAACGTGCCACGTAAAGTGCCTCGTGGCTCGGACGAGTTTGGCACCTCCGAGGAGGAGGAAGATGCCATGGAAGGAGAAGAGGAGGAAGATGAAGAGGAGGAGGAGGAGGACGGTTTGGTTCAAGAGGAGACAAGTGAGGACATTGTGATGCTAAGCCCCCGTCATGGCGGCACCCCTCGCACCTCACCCCAAGCCCCCCCCATCGCCCCTGCCAAGAAGGCAGCGGTGGATAAGGAGAAGGTGGGCGCCACAGCAGAATCCACCCCACAAGAACTGGACCTGCTGGCAGTGGTTGAGCTGGCGGTGGCCAAGATGGGCCTCACTATGCCAGTGGAGCCTCGCCCTGCGAGCTCAACGGAGATCAAGTTTGCGGGCAAGAGAGAGGTACAGACACCAGTCCCTCGCTCTCAGAAGCTACCCGCTACCCCGGGGCTCAAAGAAGCTCTCCATTCCACATGGAAAGAACACAGAGAGCCCGGGAAGATGGCTCTGTCAACCTCACTGGCGGATGAGGACAAGTTTGGCGTGGGCGGCCTTCCCCCTGTGGATGTCGCCACTAATCAGTTCTTCTGTGCCCAGTTTAAACCCACGGAATGCCCCTTCACTCAGGAGCCTGTGCCCAAGTTCAAGAACAAGGACGAGAACAAGGTCTCCAACATGGTAAAAAATGTTTATAAAGCTGCAGGGCTCTCTGTGAAAAGTTTAAACGTGGTGGGGCTGATGAATGGAGCCATGGCAGAGATGCTGCTCCAAAACAAGGACCGCCTCCCTCCTGAAGCCTATGCTGAATGGGATGCCATGCTACAGCTGGCAATAGTGAGCAACGTCCATGCCATCCAATGGGCTGGCAGAGGGATGGACGTCGCTGTCAGCATGGAGAGGTTCAGGTGGCTGCAGAAAGTCCCCTTCCAAGGCGACGAACCAAAGGCCAGCGAGAGGCGAGAGGAGCTGAGGGGCCTGGACACAGCCCCCAACAGTCTCTTCGAGGGAGCATTACCCTTCCTCCGTGTCATCACCGACACCAATAAAGCCCAAAAAGAAGTGGTGGATGCTGTTTTGGGTAAACCTGATAAAGGGAAAGAACAGTCAGGTTACTCAGGACGCTCTTCCCGTAATAGGGAGAGATATCAGGGACCCCCCCGACAGGGCGGGAAACCCCATCGTTCTCCTAGAGCTCCGTCTTCCTCCTCGGGCACGAGCAGAAACAGAAGTCAGAGCAACCAGGGCTCCCAGCACCAGGAGATGCGCCCACCAGCTCGCCCTTCATACAGTGCAGCAGTGAGGGGGCGTGGGAGAGGGTCGAGAAAATGACACTTTGAGAAAGAGGGCCTTCTCACCCTCGGCGCACGGAGACAGGGTCATGGACGGCTCTCCAGCGCGCAAGCACAGTGCACTTTTGATCCTGCCACCCAGGGTGGAGGAATCCAATGTAAATGTGAATTTTGTTACTGTGCCAAATGTTTTCTCCCCAGTAAAGAATGTGTCTGCGAAACAAGGTCTCTTCTTTCACAATGCACACACAATGGAGAATCCCCAGTGGGGACATCCATATATAAAATATGCATGCCCAGTACCACAATCACAAACACAAACAGCCTTCAAGGAAACCCCCTTAAGGGGCATTTCCAATATAAAAGGTTTAATTGTTCCACAGCCTCAATCCTCCCTTCCGACACGAGAGGGCGCCAAAGCGCCAGTCAAGGTAAGAAGGTGGCAGAGAGGTCTTTCTTGTTTAGCTGTCCCAGCCAGAGCTGCGACAGCAGTATTAAACAGGGTTTTAGACAGGACGTGTTTACAAGAATGCGTTCCTTTTTACACTCCTCCTCTGCCTCCTGTCCCACCGTGCAACAAAGTGTTGTCGCCGGTGATAAAGGCATTAAACGTAAGGCCCTCGCGTCACAGCAAGACGGTGTCACGCTCAGTAGTAAGTCACGTGACTCAGTCTCGAGTCCCTTTGACTTCCGCGTTACCGGTGACGTCAGAGTCGTGTCCGGGGATGCACATACCGTGCATTCCTATCAATCACATTCCGTTAGGTCTGACGTCAGCTCCCATTCAGAATCCTTTGTCAAGGCATTTAACTCAATGGAAAGCATGCAAGCCGTGTCCCTGGGTGCTTCGCACCGTGAGGCAGGGATACAGGCTACAATTCTCAACCCAGCCTCCCTTGTCAGACAGAGTGATATTCACGCATGCAAAGGGGCAGGCCGCTTTGATTCTGAGGGAGGAGATTCACTCTTTATTGGGGAAAGGAGCGATCAGGGAAATTTCCACAGATCAGCTCGGTCTGGGGTTTTATTCTCATTATTTCGTTGTGCCAAAGAAAGGGGGGGGGCTGAGGCCCATTCTGGACCTAAAAGCCCTCAACAATTTTCTGGTAAAGTACAGTTTCAAAATGTTGACGAACGTAGCGCTATTGCGCTCGATCAGAATCAACGATTATTGGACGTCCCTCGATTTGAAGGACGCGTACCAGCATGTGGGAATTTACCCCCCACACAGAAAATTCCTGAGGTTCGGTTTCGAGGGGAAAGTGTACGAATACACTGTTCTCCCGTTCGGCCTCTCTCTGTCTCCCCGCGTGTTTGTCAAAGTGACACAAGCGGCTATAGCTCCCCTGCGGCAGCAGGGAATCCGACTTGCGACGTACCTGGACGATTGGTTAATAAGCGCAAGTTCAAGAGAGGAGGTGACACGTCTCACCAATGTGGTGATGTCGCAGTTAACCTCTCTGGGGTTCAACATAAACTTCAAAAAGAGTATGTTAACACCAGCTCAGCAGACCACCTTTTTGGGGATCTCGCTGGACTCAATAAATATGACGGCTCGACTCTCACAGGAGCGATTAGTCAAGATCGTGGCCTGCGCGAAATCTTTTCGCGTGGGCAGAGTGGTCACGTACAAGCGCTGCATGATTATGTCAGGGCTGATGGCCTCAACTATCCATCTACTCAGGCTGGGCAGGCTGTATATGAGGCCTTTTCAAAAGTGGATGTTGGCACTCAAAATCCACTCGACACAAGGTCGCCGCAAGGTCAAGGTGTCCCCAGGGTGTGTGTACACACTGAGACCGTGGGTGGACGTGACTCTTCTGTCCCAGGGGGTCAGTATGGGCGTGGTGGTGTCACGGAAAGTGATCACAACGGACGCCAGCCTCAGTGGTTGGGGCGCAACGCACGAGGGCCGTTCGGTGAGGGGAGTTTGGGACTCCGCTCTACAGAAGCGGCACATCAATTTCCTGGAATTAAAGGCAGTGTTTCTGGCGTTGAAACATTTTTTGCCTTTTGTGGAAGGGTGTCACGTGTTGATCAGGACGGACAACACGACGACCATGTGCTATATCAACAAGCAGGGGGGCCTCTCCTCCCCGGCTCTCAATCAGCTGGCGCGGGATCTGACGCTGTGGTGGGAACCACGTTTGGCGTCGATCAAGGCGTCGCACATTCCGGGGCTTCTGAACAGCGGAGCAGATCTGCTGTCCAGGGGGGAGCCCCTTTATGCAAATTGGTCCCTCCACCCGGGAGTGGTGAGACAGATTTGGAGCAGGTTCGGTCAGCCTCAAGTCGACTTGTTCGCGTCAGCAGAGAACGCGAAGTGTACACTTTTCTTCTCTGCGACGGGGCCAGCCCCACTGGGGCTGGATGCTCTGGCTCACGACTGGCCGAGGGAACTGCTGTACGCGTTTCCTCCGTTGGAACTGATCCCCCAGACTTTGGAGAGGGTCAGGCGGTTCGGCCTCAAACTATTGTTGGTGGCTCCGGGGTGGGGCGTGTGGAGGTCGGAGATATCTCCCCTCCTTTACGGCAACCCGTGGCCTCTGCCGCCAATCAGAGATCTGCTACGGCAGGCAGGGCAGGAGATCTTCCATCCCGACCCGGCGAAGCTAGACCTTCAGGTTTGGCCCGTGAAGGGGAGTCTTTGAGCGCTTTGGGTCTGACACCAGGGGCGGTTCAGACTATTCAAAGTGCTAGGGCTTCGTCCACGCGGTCGGCTTATGATAAGAGGTGGAGGATCTTTGAAGACTGGTGTGCGGAGCGTACGTCACCGGTGGTGGCGTTTGAGGCTCCGGTCCAGCTTGTTGTGAATTTCCTTCAGGAAAAGTTAGAAAGTGGTCTTGCCTTTTCTACCATTAAAGGTTACTTGGCGGCGCTGTCAGCGTGCCATGTGGGCTTTGAGGGTAAGACGGTGGGTAGGCACCGTCTGGTGGCTCGGTTTTTAGCGGGTGTGCACCAGCTTAAACCGGTTACTAGGTCCCTTTTCCCATCGTGGGATTTGGGTGTGGTGTTGGACGGGCTGTGCCGTCCACCGTTTGAGCCTCTGGAGGCGGCGAGCTTAAAGCTTTTGAGTTTTAAGACTAGTCTTTTGTTGGCTTTGTCTACAGCCAAAAGAGTCAGTGATCTACATGCGTTATCGGTGGACCCGGTGTGCATGAGATTCTGTGAGGATGGCAAGAAGGTTCTGCTAAAACCCCATTTGGCGTTTGTCCCAAAGAACCGTGTGATTATACATGAGCCAACCGAGTTGGTGGCTTTTCATCCTCCTCCGTTTTCTTCGGAGGAGGATAGGCGTCTACATTGTCTTTGTCCGGTAAGATCCTTGAGGATTTACTGTGAGAAGACGAGGGCTATTAGAGCGTCAAACCAACTGTTTGTCACTTTTAAAAGTGGTCCTAGACGGAAAGCGGTGGCTAAAGCTTCACTTTCAAGGTGGATTGTGCAGGCCATAAAGATGGCCTACACTTGTGCTAAAGTCCCGGTTCCTGAGGGCCTAAGGGCTCATGACACTAGGGGAATGTCGACCTCCTGGGCTCTAGCCAGGGGTGTCTCGATCCAAGAGATCTGTTCGGCGGCTAACTGGTCGACTCCGTCGACTTTTGTGGTTTTTTACCATTTGGACGTGGCTCCATCTTCATTGGCGCATTCGGTCCTGGGTGTTGCCGCCTCCTCTAGTTAAAGACTTTTTCCCCCTTTTTTATAGCTGAGACCAAGTCCCTTTGCTCTCGGTAAAAGGGGGAGACCCTGTTTCCTTATAAAACGGCTGCTAGTGGGCCTATTAGTGAATAGGCGGGCTCCAGCCTGTCAGGGTTTTATGAGGCGGACCTGGTCGGCCTATTAGTTCATGAGGCGGATTTCGGTCTGTCAGGGTCTTTCTACTTTCTTCCGCTCTCGAGTCCGGTGGGCTCGGGGCTCCGTGGGGGAGGGGCCACGCCGGGGGTGTGGTCTCCTGTCAGGCGGAGCGGGCGGATTTTGAGGGTGTGCGCTTCCGGGGGTTTATGTGACCCAAGAGGAGTGCATTTCGAGTAAATGACAGAAAACGAAAGGTTTCGTACGAAACCATGGTTTTCTTAGTTTAGGAGAAATGCACTCCTCAAACGCCCCTTCGCGCGCATGTTGCGTGCAGAGGAACGGTGTTGTTAAGAGGAAGTACACATGCCAGTCTCGCGCCTTATGCCCACGGGTGGGGCGGGGCGTTTGACTGGCATACCCTCCGACTGTGTCATTCGGGAGCATATGTGTAGCTCTGTATCGCACGCTAGGAGGCGCGATAACCCAAGAGGAGTGCATTTCTCCTAAACTAAGAAAACCATGGTTTCGTACGAAACCTTTCGTTGCTTGTTGTGGAGTGGTAGGTCAAAGCCAGATCCTGCATCTTACTTAAGTTTTGTCCTCTACTTGTTTAAAGTGATGGAGGTGTTAATCCTGGCCTGTGTACTGTGACAATAGTTGAACTGAAATGTTTGCTATTTATAATTTATTTTAGGAGAAGCAATACAAACAATAGATAGCAGAGGGCGCTCTCTGCTCTCTTTAAGCCATCATAGAATTCTACATAATGACAAATAAGAGTCAGCCCACTTGTAGATGGGTGCTCAACTGTCCACTGCCCTCCTTTGACACACAAACTGAGTAGACAGAAATGGTGCCACGGTTCCTCATGAGCATTAGTGAGGAGGAGTCTGGGTACCAATGGATGACAGATATATTTGTTTTTTTGCAGAACCGTCCATGACAACTGGCAAGTAGCGATTAGCAATTCAAATGTATATTGTTTAGTTAGCCTTTTAGTCTGCCATTGACAATAGTCAATAGTAGCCTATTATCATGTGCATCCCTGTTTAGGGCCGGTCTCTGGCATAATCAATAATAAGATGTCACTTAGGGTTACTTTTTTATTTATGTCAGGTATCCCCTTCCCCTATTCAAAATTATACAATAAAATTAAGATCTCACACAAGACAAGTTGACAATTGCATTATGCAATCCACCTGTGGTCATTCAAAGATGCCCTATCCGTTGTAGGCCTATCCAATGAAAGGAGAAAAAAGGGCATCCCTAGTGGGGGGCCACCTAAAGTAATCTTGCACAGGGCCACCTGAGACCGAAGACCGGCACTGCCTGTTAGATAGGGGCCATTGAACATTTGACTATTTTGAGAGCACTGCAGAAAAAGAAATGTTTTAATTAATTTGGCACTGCACTGCCACTAAAATAAAACGTATTTAGAACTCCAGGACACCAGGAAGTGAATAAATAGCCTATAATGTCAGATACCACTAAACAGGGGCAGAACAGTAAACAGACTAAACATACACCCTAGATAGACCCCTCACATGCTACTTAAAGAAGATTTTTTGGGGGGTCTTTTTTCCCTGAATGGTAAGTGAATTAGAGCCACCAGATCCCGTGGTAAAAGTGGTTGGATCCGTCAATTTTTTAAATCTGCGCACAAAAAATACCCCTAGGTGCAAATGTTCACGCTTTCTACGGGAAGTGAACACACTAGCCTATTTTTGTTACATATTTCTCCCACTACCAGTAGGCTATGCATGTTTTATTGCGAGAAACCAAAGTATATGTTAAATCATCAGACATTAAGCACCCCCAATATCTTAGTCCCATTAGACTGAGATATTGCCATTCGACTAGGTGCCGTTTCGATCGATTAGTCGACTATTCGACTATTCGGGGTCACCCCTACTTCTTTCGTTTATTTTTAATATTATTTTGGGGAAATAAAAACAATAAATATAGTTACAAAATCTTTAAAAATAAACGAAAAGAGTTATTGAACAAACACGATCTGCTCAGGTATTAGGAGGTTGTCAGGAGTCACCTGAAAAAAGGATGGGTGTTTTCATTAAATCTATCATGGTTAAAATGGAGTTTGAAGTTACAATGGGATTCTATAGGAAGGGGGCATGTCTTATAACATAAATATCAAATATCTAAATCTAAACTGAATCAAGCAAACGGTCCTGGGTGTTCAGAAAAGAGAAATATTCCTTGAATAAATAGTACAAAATGTATAATGCAGCAGCCACTTTGTTATGCAAATTAGAAGGTCAAAAAATCTGAATTTTGCTTGGGTACCAGGATTTTCAGATTCGGCACCCTTGAAAAGTTAAATGGCTTGGTACCCCACTTTAACCCCCAAACGCCTCTAACAATAACATTTTTCTGAAATCCCACCCGACTATGTTTAAGGATTGCAGCTTTTAGCAAACTATAAATGAATTAATATAGTAGCACTAAACATGCATGCGTGCGTGTGTGTGCCACTAAAGCTGTGAGAGTAGTGCAGTAAAGGTTTGGGTTTATATGATAACAAAATTTCAGGACTTCAAATCCAGTTATATTGGTGATTTAGTTCTCATATTGTGTTCAATGTTTTTTTTGTGTGTGTGAGACTATTTTTATGGCAGAGCCAGTGTTGATTTCGTCGACTAAAACTATGACGAAAAATGTTTGTCGACTGTGTTTTTTTCACTGACGAAAACTAACTAAAAACTAAATAAAAACTGAGCTGTGATGACTAAAACTAAGACTAAATATATTGACAATTTCGTCAACAAAATAAAAACTAGACTAAAACGTTAGGGAGGGACTAGTGGAGAAGAAAGTCATTTTATGTTGGGTTGCTCACAGGTGTTGCGTGCTGAAAATAGCAGATCTACAAGCTCACAACGCGCCGCGACGCGTTATGAGATTTTAGATCGGCTATTTTCAGCACACAACCAAGTGTAAAATGTAAAATGTCATTACGATGCCATCAAGGCCTGCCAAAATACATTTGAGTTGACTAAATCAACTGTAGATTTAGTCGCCTAAAATCTTATGATATTTAGTTGACTAAAATTAGACTAAAACTAAAACCTTTCAGGTGACTAAATTATGACTAAAACTAAATTACATTTTATTCAAAAGACTATGACTAAAACTAAATCGAAATTTGCTGTCAAAAACAACACTGGGCAGAGCCCTGAGCAATGTTTGTGCCATGTTTGGTGCGGATCGGATTAACGTTGCACCTGCGTTTCAGTTTTGTTTGAGTTGGTAAGCTTTACAAAGTCAATTACATCATCTATAAAGGATGTATCAACATTAATACAACATTGTTCCCACTTTAGACCAGATAGATTCAAAACTTGTAGTTTAAATGATAAAATGTGAATGGTTAACCGCCAGTAAATGCATAACGCATAACACAGATGACTATAGTATCAGATGTTTGTTCTTTGTGTATCTGAGGACAACAGCAACATGTAACAGTTTAATACCTGCATGCAGTCTTGTCAGTTCTTCAATCTGGTGGTTGTCACTTTCATTCAGCCCGGAGGACAGCTGAGCAAGCTGGGCTGAAATCAACAGAACATTGGTATTAGATCAGCCATACTGTACGTCAATAATTATGCATTTTTGTTTAACTCATTTGCTGCCTTTTCAAAATAGCTGCCAAGTACCAGGATGCCAATTCCATGTGATTTTTATTGCACGGATCATGCACGCCCATGCCTAGATCACGCACCATGTGTGTGCACGCTGTTGACAGCTTTCAAACAAAAACATCCGCTTGGAAATCCGTTCAGGCATTCATGAGATAGAAGCCATTATGTTTTCTTCAAATGTAAACAAACACGGCTACCATGTTTGAAAGATGAGGTTGGTATGGGGGTTAAACATACAATTTCGCTATTGCAATCATGCCTACTACATTTTTGGAGGTCCAAAAAATATTTTTGAAAATGGCTGCCAACTCGGGAAACTCGGGCCCTGGCGGCCTCTAACAACGGTAATAACTCGGGAAACTCGGGAAGGGGCGTGTAGTATAAATGATAAAATTGGAATGGTTAACCGCTAATGAATGCAAAATGAGACATGTTTAAGGATTGTAGCTTTTAGCAAACTATAAATGAATTAGATGCGACCAAAGGTGGCAGTTTAGTATGAGAAACGGCACATCATGTCCCTGTCCGTCCGTCTGGACGTGTACGCTTTTTACAGTCTATGGGTTTGCCACTCTGATATCTCGCTCTGACCTCACTGTGATGTCAGGGGAACCACTCTAACATAATCGATTTTATGCCCATTTATGGAGATCCCTGATGTCATCAATATTAAGTCCATATCTAACAGGACTTCATATGGGAATGCCCAGATATGGAGGTAGACAGCGTATATCTGTGTGGCTGGTTCTACAGACAGTGATCCCCATATATGGCAATAAAAGGGATTCTATGTATGATGTCAGATGTGATAGACGTCATAACACTTTCACATAAAGAATAACTTAGTAAGCATGTCTGGGGTCTCACAGAATATCTCCATATACAGTACATGGATCTCCATATATGCGTACCAGGGGTCTCCATATATGGGTAACTGGTCCGATATACATCACTGGCCAGATGGCCAAGACATGGTGCGAGGTCGCTTGTCCCCCTTAGGCGTCTTACTAGTATTGTAGCACTAAACGTGCATGCGTGTGTGTGCCACTAAAACTGTGTGAGCTGTGCAGTAAAGGTTTGGGTTTACATGAATGATAACTACATGTCAGGACTTCAATCCAATGTTTGTGCCATGTTTGGTGTGGATGGGATTCATGTTGCACCTGCACCTTGTGATATTGTGTGCAAGAACAATACTGGAGAATCAACAGCCACACTAAACACTATGCATCGCAGTGAGGTGTCGGAAGCAAGCTGTTCCATTCATTTTTACCATAGGGTTTTTCATTATCAGCCACAAAGTCGTAGCAATTCATTTTACACTTACCACTAGGCTGGTGGTTGTAAAATGGTTCTATATGATCCTGTAGAACCCCCAAGTATGTATGCAATCACTCTAGTTTTAATGAAGATCGCACGGAGAAGAACTGCATTTCCCATACTGCTAAACGTGTACATCCCGTGAAATCGACGTCTGTGATTGGTCTAGCTTCTTCTTCTTTCACATATCTTGCGGTTACCGCGGAAGTAGCTACTGCCCCCTGTCTGCCCGGCAGATTATTGCACTTCAGAAGAACTCTGCGAGCGTGTGTCTTTCTTTTACAAATATGATGCACTGTGTTAAAGATGACGATAAGAGAGTCCACAGAGATGACAATCACTACATGTCAGGCCATATGCTGGCCTGGATAACTAAACTGAGCATGATTTAAGGGCTATATTTCAAGAAACAAGTGTCATTCGCAATGCATTCTGGGAGTGTAGTTTCCGCATTTTTTTTTTATTGCTGTGCAAATGTTTGGGCCATCTTATCATCTAATCAGGCTTTTATGAATATAATTATTCGAAAATATTCACACAAAAAAAAAACGCTCGCGTATTAGGAGGGTAGTATGAGTCACCAGAAAAGGTAATGGGTGTTTTTAATGAATCTATCATGGTTAAAATGGAGTTTGAAGTTACAATGGGTGTGTATGGGGAGGGGCCCTGGAGGAGGGCCTGATAACATTTACATCAAATATCCAAGCAAATTAAAATCTGTTCAGGTTGTTCATAAAAGCCTGATTAGACAACAAAACGACCAGATTTGGGCTCATTTGATTGACAAAACTTTCTACATGGCCAAGGGACACTAATTAGCATTGCTGTGTGTATATTTTCACCCAGCTGATTTGATCACATTTCATATTAACATTGCTGTGCGTATATATTTGACCCAGCAGATTTGGTCAAATTTTCAGATAACCCACAACAAATTCATGAAAATAAATAAAAGTTTGTGATTGTTTGTGTGACAAAGACGTATTTGATGTAATGAATTTGGAAATGATTGGAAAGTCTCTCTCTCTATATATTATTTATACACCCAGAGACAGAGATGTATACACCCAGTGTTTAATATTCATTATAGAACATAAAATGTTCAGAATGTGAAGTTACATTACCAGCATTTTGCCGGTTGAGTTCCTCACTTGCAGACAGCCTCACTTCCATGGCTGTCAGTTTAGCGAGGAGCTCTGAAAACAGAAGAGCATCAGCATTAACATTCAGTCAATCATAAATACTAAATATTGCCATTTAAAATGCCATAAGAATGGTTTTTCATAGCTTATAAGTTACTATCAAAACCTCGACCAGCTGTCCGTCTGTCAGTCCGTCACACATCACACTTTTGCCCTGCTCATATCTCCGCAACTGTTGCCCCGATCCATGCCAAATTTTGCACACACACTCCTTGCCTGCCAAACCACAACCTCCACCCATCAATTCTCACATGACCCTCTTCTAGCGCCACCATGAGGCCGATTCTTGTAAAACACATTTTTGGACACTGCTCCTACAATTTTTGCCCTAAAATCACGCAAATCGGTACACAGTATGTCTACACTCATCTCATCAACATGGATCTGTCCCATTTAGCGCCACCTTCAGGCCGATTTTTTAAAACACATTTTTGGACACTGCTCCTACAGATTTTGCCCTAAAATCACGCAAATCGCTACACAGTATGTCTACACTCATGTCATCAACATGGATCTGTCCCATATAGCGCCACCATCAGGCCGATTTTTCCAAACACATTTTTAGACACTGCTCCTACAGATTTTGCCCTAAAATCACGCAAATCGGTACACACTTCTGACACTTGCTCTACACTCATCTCATCGACATGGATCTGTCCCATTTAGCGCCACCTTCAAGCCGATTTAAAAAAAAAAACATTTTTGGACACTGCTCCTAAAGATTTTGCCCTAAAATCAGGCAAATCGCTACACAGTATGTCTACACTCATGTCATCAACATGGATCTGTCCCATATAGTGCCACCATCAGGCCGATTTTTTGCAAACACATTTTTGGACACTGCTCCTACAGATTTTGTATGCCAGATGGCCAGCCCACCCCTGCACACTTGCTCTACACTCATATCATCAACATGGATCTGTCCCATACAGCGCCACCATCAGGCCGATTTTTTTCAAACACATTTTTGGACACTGCTCCTACAATCTTTGCCCTAAAATCGCGCTAATCTGTACACAGTATGTCTACACTCATCTCATCAAAATGGATATGTCCCATATAGCGCCACCATCAGGCCGATTTTTTTCAAACACATTTTTGGACACTGCTCCTACAGATTCTGCCCTAAAATCACGCAAATCGGTACACAGTATGTCTACACTCATCTCATCAAAATGGATCTGGCCCATTTTTGGACACTGCTCCTACACATTTTGCCCTAAAATCACGCTGCGACCTGACGGTCGCTTATCTCCCGATTAGGGAGTCTTACTGGTTAATATGTGGCTAACATTGCACCCATTGTGGATAATATGAGCCATTTTGATACTTTGGCACCCTATCATCATGGTTTTCTTTCTAGGGCCTTTCTCTCTGTGACTGGCACACAGCTGTGACTGGCACACAGCAGTGACTGGCACATTGCTGTGACTGGCACACACCTCTCAGCAGGTGTGTGCTGGCAGCTCGCTCAAAACCAGAGCCATTACCGACAGAAGCATTTTGGGGGAATTTGGCAAATGTTTGGGAGGCTTTACTCGCATGTTTAGCTGTGCTGCTCATTCCACGACACAATCCTTACAAGTTACACCTCGTTGTAAAGGGGACTAATCAATGATAAGAATGATACTATACCAGTTGGTATTATTGAGGGGAAGAAAGAATCGACTGAAGTTGTTTCTGAACTTTTTGTGGGCAGTTTATTTTTTCTCACCTGCGTTCACAGAACATCCTCCTGGAGCTCCCACCGCATTCGTGCTGTTGGCCTTTCCTGAAAAAAACACACACAAACAGCATGTCAAACAACCAGAGTTTCATCCATATCCAAAAGGAATGTCAATGAGAAAATTGTCATTTAGTTTGTAAGCTTTATTTAACATATTTGTGAGCTTCTTTTAACATGGAAAATCACATTGAGGTACGAGAACTCTTTGAATGTATTGGGGAGAGGCTAAAGGAATTTAGCCTAGGAATTTTTGTATTTACTTTTTACAATAGGTTTGCTGCTCAGAGAATGGAAATTACATTTTCCACTTCAATTTAAGGGGGGGGGGGGGGGTGTTTATAATGGAAGTATATGGTACAAATCATCTAGTTAAAGGACAACTTTGTTTTTTTACAACAAGGGTTCATATTTTAGATTTTAATTAGAGAAAAGAAAAAGTGAGGGTTAAAATCTTTTCATTTTCTTTGTTCTATTGTTTTATCGTGATTACCGTGCTAAAATGTGGGGCATGCGTATGCATGGGGGCAGAGGTTAGAAAGAAGTAAATGAAAATTTTTTAACACTCATCTTTTATATTCTTTAATTACAATCTAAAATATGAACCATTGTTGTAAAAAACTAAAGTTGTCCTTTACTCCCAAGCACGCCAGGAATTTGGTAATTTTAGGGTATAAAGGCCACTTGGCCTTTTTTTTTTTTCATCAAATAAAATAATGTACAATTTAACAGACACTCTTAATCCGGAGGGATTTACAATAAATAACCCGGTCTGGCAGGGATCTGCCCTGATGCTCACTGCAGCATCACAACAGGTGAAAACAATTAAAGGGGAATTTGCAACTGTGTTGCATCAAAAATGGGCTCAAAGCCTCAAACAATGTCAAACTGCCTGATTCTAGCTTCTGAAATAAACGTCCCATTTGGCCATTGACAAACGAACAGAACATGGATGCTGTTTGACAAAGGATTATTAATTATTGACCATTAGAGCGGTGAGGTCACAGCTTCTCTCTACCTTTTTGTGATATTGATAGCCTACATTTTGAATTTTGTTTACAGTTTTTAATTTCTATTGCTTGCTGACTCTTATAGACCTAATTTTTGGATTTTGCTGTATTCTTTCATAGATGATCAAACGTTGGGTATGTGATTTGATGTGCACACATGGGCTGTCACTGCTAACCACTGGTTATACATGTGCATCATTTCACTTAACAGTAAGAATTTAGAAAATATGCCTTTTTACATTGCCTTGAGCTACATTGAACATTCCTGTCCATTACAATCGTTTAGTATATTTTTCAAGCTGTATGGGGTTATGATCAAAACTGGCATTTAAAGGTTATTTTTTAATTTGTGATTAATTAAATCATGATATAAATTAAACCCCTAAAAAGAACCCCTTCGTGTAAAAAGATAAATAAATATCGATCTTTCTTAATTTTTAGTGCAGTTTAAAGTTCAACACACAATCTCATAGTTCTTCTACAAATCTTTTATTTATTTTTTGCAAAGTATAATGGTTAATAAGTGTTGTAGGCTTGCTGAAAGCGAGCACACGTATGTTATCTTCATTATTTATCTATCAGTCAAGTTCTCCTCAAAATGCCTATGAGGTGGAGCCAAAGGGTAGATCTTTGTGCCCATACATGGTGTTACATGCGAGCCCACACTGTTTCGTACAGTATTTCTAGTTAAATAATACAACCAATACATTTGGTAACATGTCATTAGGTCGAACACCCTTTGGATCGACCACCAAACTCTAACCCAGGGGTCTTCAACAGGGGGTCCGCGACCCCTAGGGGGTCCGCGGAGGTACTGTAGGGGGTCCGCGAAATTATTGCTTAAAAAAAAAAGAAAAAAAAAAAAAAAAGATTTCAATTTTTTTTTTCACATTTATGTGAAAAAAATAAATCATGATTCTATCCATTTTGAATAGCTTGAATACATGATTACTATGCAATTGACAGATTGTTGATATTATTGACTATATCATGACTATTATATTCTCAGTTAATAAGTAGTATGTTTAGAAATGGTAGTGGTACGGCCCACCTTGCGCGCTGTAACTTGTACATGTTTAAAATAAAAAATATGTCGTAGCCCCGACCCCCCCACCCTACGAGGTGGTAGGGGGTCCCTGCTCCATCTCCCCATCAGTTTGGGGGTCCCCGGCCTGAAAACGTTGAAGACCCCTGCTCTAACCCAAACCCTAATCCTAACCTCAGTAAAACTATGCCTAACTCTAACCCTAACCCTAAACCTAACCTCAATAACCGTGGCGCGGGTGATTATCTAACCTGCCGATGCTCGCGGGTGATTATCTAACCTGCCGACGCTGTTTGACCCGACGGGAGTTTGACCTATGGGGCAGTCCCCATGAATTTCACAGAAGTAAACAAGCAAACCCACTTTAAAAACTGAGTAAAGCTGAATTGAACTTGAAAACGGTCAAAACTGACAATCAAAAACCTTAACAACCTGGATGAGAGGTTAAATCATGATTTTTAGGAACATCAGCATCTCCACCATCCTTACCGGTGGTCTGGTTTGTCGGCTGGTTGTCGGGATGCTCCAACGCTGTTCCTTGGTCATCGTTGTGGTTGAAGTTCAGCTCCAACGCCACTCCCTGGTTCTCATGGGGGTTGAAGCTCAGCTGGTCGGCCCAACACCGACAGAAGTGGAAGAGCAGCAAAACAGCAGCAGTCTTCATCCTGGAGCGCTCTAAGGATGCTGCGCATGCAGCCGTCTTATATACTCTATTTTGTTTTTGTTCTTAGCCGTTTTTGTTCTCATGCATTCCATGAGTCTTACCTTCAATGAGTCATTGGAATGCAGAGAGATGCCGATGTAATTAGAAGCTTGGTGACAGAAGTGTTGAGCAACATCTTCCTGCGTGCAGGAATTCCAGAGCACGCCATGCACTGTCACGAAGGCACAAAGCACCTGCAGGGTTAGAGCTATGTATAACCCTAACAATAATGCATGGAATAAATGGTGAATTTATATAGCGCTTTTCATATATTGCGCATAACATTCACCCATTCACTCCGATGGCGGAGGAAACCATCCAATGCACAAACCTGCTCATCGGGAGCAATTAGAGGCTGTATTTTGATTGTCATAAGTACCAGCTCTTATGCCTTAACTTAAAGGCCTATCCATACTGTCTCCGGCCATCAAGCTTTTCGTCGGAAACTTCCGACTTTCCGACGTGCAGCTTTCCGATCCCTAATTTGGGGTAATGTTTTTCAAACGATACGAGTGCTGTCATTTTGTAGTTGAACCGGACCTTTCTGACGGACAGTTTGGTGGTCGGAGACAGTATGGACAGGCCTTTAAGTCATGGAATAAGAGATGGTTGCGACCGTCAGGTTGCAGTTACTATCGAAACCTCCTCCGGCTGTCAGTCCGTCAGTCTGTCACATCACGTCACGTCACGTCACGTCACACGTTTGCCCTACCGTTTGCCCTACTTATATCTCCGCCAACGTTGCCAAGGGGCCTTCACCGCTCCACTCACATCCGACTCTGGGGCCTCGGACCGCAGAGTGGCACGTGCTCGGGGACCACCTCCAGGCAGGGACCCCTGGCGATATGACTGTGGACCTGGGGATATGGCTTTGTTGAACCAGGTGGGCCACCGCTTCGCTCCTATCCAACTTTGGGGCCTCGGCCTGGGACTGCAGAGTGGCACACGCTCGGGGACCACCTCCAGGGACCTCCGGGGCTCCAGGGACCCCCAGGGACACCCTGGCGACTCCTGGTGCTCCAGAACAGATGCACAAGTGGTCACACTCCCTAGCGGCAGACCCCCGCCACTGCAGCCCGCTAAAAATGCCGTAACTCCAATGGCACTTACAGGCCTCTTTGTGTATACATGTGACCTGACGGTCGCTTATCTCCCGATTAGGGAGTCTTACTGGTACTTAAGACAATCAAAATAGAGACAGGGTCTTGCTCAAGGACACTTCAACACTAACTCTGGGGGAGCCCAGGATCGAACTGGGAACCTTGCGGTTCCCATCTGGCCGCTCTACCGGCCCCTGAGCCACTCCCGCCCCTAACACTGTCAGTATAGATCTATAATCCTAACTCTGTCTCAGTATAGAGCTATAATCCTAACTCTGTCAGTATAGATCTATAATCCTAACTCTGTCTCAGTATAGAGCTATAATCCTAACTCTGTCTCAGTATAGATCTATAATCCTAACTCTGTCTCAGTATAGTTCTATAATCCTAACTCTGTCTCAGTATAGATCTATAATCCTAACTCTGTCTCAGTATAGATCTATAATCCTAACTCTGTCTCAGTATAGAGCTATAATCCTAACTCTGTCTCAGTATAGATCTATAATCCTAACTCTGTCTCAGTATAGATCTATAATCCTAACTCTGTCTCAGTATAGAGCTATAATCCTAACTCTGTCTCAGTATAGATCTATAATCCTAACTCTGTCTCAGTATAGATCTATAATCCTAACTCTGTCTCAGTATAGATCTATAATCCTAACTCTGTCTCAGTATAGATCTATAATCCTAACTCTGTCTCAGTATAGATCTATAATCCTAACACTGTCAGTATAGATCTATAATCCTAACTCTGTCTCAGTATAGATCTATAATCCTAACTCTGACTCAGTATAGATCTATAATCCTAACTCTGTCAGTATAGATCTATAATCCTAACACTCTCAGTATAGATCTATAATCCTAACACTCTCAGTATAGATCTATAATCCTAACACTCTCAGTATAGATCTATAATCCTAACTCTGTCAGTATAGATCTATAATCCTAACTCTGTCTCAGTAGGGTTAGCTGGAAGACTAATGTTGTAAATAGTCATGCTAACACTAACAATGGGTGAATTTTACCAATATAATAAATTCCATCAAAACATATTTCTCATCAAAAAAAGTACAACAATACTTAAATGGCAATTTGAGGTACATGAAATTTCACAAAAAAATACAAAAAATAATACATTATAACTGTTAACTGTATGAAATAATACATTAAACTCTTACATGTTAAAAATAATAGATGATAAATGCTGTTAACTGGTGGGATAGAATAGAAGGAAGCTGGCACAGATAAATATGTGTGTGTGTGCGTGCGTCTGTGTGTGTGTGTGTGTGTGCGTGCGTGCGCGTGTGTGAATGTGAGAGAGAGAGAGAGAGAGAGAGAGAGAGAGAGAGAGAGATGTTTTTAAGGGTCCACAATGACAGACCAGTTTGTACGGAGCCCTCTAAGGGACATATATCGACGTTCTGTTTATGAGCAACCAGTTTGTATTTTGGTGTTAGTTTTGTTTTTTCCAGGAACGTTTTAGTTTTTTCCAGGAACGTTTTTGTTTTTTTATGTATTGACTTTTTTTTTTTTGATTGACTTTGTCTTTTTGAGGAACATTTTTGTAATTTGGTGTTATTGTCTTTTTTTTTCAAAGTGGCAGTGCCACTTTGAAACACGCAGTGCGACTTCAAACACACAGTGCGACTTCAAAGTCACACTGCGTGTTTGAACACGCACTGCGTGTTTGAAGTCGCAGTGCGTGTTCTTCAGACATTACTTGAGAAAGCCGCACATGGGCTTATTGATTTACGTTGACCGCGTTTTTTTCATTAGCTGAGTCGGTAGGAATCGCTCGGTTGTGTAATCGTGGACCGCACGGCATGCCGCCGCCACAGTTCCCGCTTTCTCTGGGGGGTCCGCGGCCCGCCTGTCACCCCACCGTTCAGGGGGTCCCTGAGCCGGCAAGCAGGCCCACAGGAGCCTCCTACGCACTACTGAGCCTCAAGGACATACTGTAGCAATGTACATGCTCGCGTCCCCGCACAACGTGCGCTGCCGCCGAAAGTTCCACGGACCACCCGCTTCTCAGGAGGGCTCGTGGGGGTCCCTGGCCTCCGACTTACCACCGGGGTTCTGGCACGCAGTTCACGGACCACCGGCGCCGTTCCTCATTAATGAATGGATAATAGTAGGCTTACCAGAACACATTATGCGTAAAATTAACCCAAATGAACGCTTACGGGTCCATTTGGTTTCATGTACAACTCTCCATCATTTAGCTGACTGCGCTAAATGACGCACGTTGTGGCTTTGGCCCAACTTGCGTGCTCCGGTAGCTGGAACGGAGTGATATCCGTTTGGGCTGTGTGTGTGTGTGTGTGTGTGTGTGTGTGTGTGTGTGTGTGTGTGTGTGTGTGTGTGTGTGTGTGTGTGTGTGTGTGTGTGTGTGTTTGCTGTTCATTCAATCCAGCAGCAGTGATGATGACCATGTGACGCTTTTTATTTATTTTTTCCTCCACGAGGGTTTTCGTCCATAGCGCGCCCGGGGAACGACCCACAGAGAGACCAATGAACACCCACACCTCTGTCTCGTCACCCCCGAGCGAGAGGGGTCCCTCTGGTTCCGGGGGACCGGAGCTCCGTGGAGCTCCGCCGACCCCGGCATCGCGTTCGTGGCCTATAACCGATCAATCAATCAATCAATCATTCATTCTGTCTGCTGTCTGTCTGTCTGTCTGTCTGTTGCCTTCTTAAATGGTTTCCTGTGTAAGCGGAAAAGCTTACTAGAATCTCCTTTTAGTTGATCTTGTTGTAGTGAACTGTAGGCTACTGTCATGAAACTGTACCTATATCAAATGGTAATTTAAGTGGGCAAAATGAACCTCACCTGCTATATAAAACGTGTAGCCTATTATAGGCTATAACAGGGGTCGGCAATTAGATTTGGCCTCGGGCCAATTTTTTTCTAAACTTGAGATGGGGGGCCAGAACATATAATGAAAGGCTAATTTAAGAAATTCATAGTTAAACAGTGTTACTGGAACTCCAAGACAGACTGCCTTACAAGACATGAAGCCTTTAATAATTGTAATGATTAGCCTACATACTTTTATGTTAATAATTATTATTTCCTTCTTCTCTGCTGCCAGTCGTAGGCTACAACATCACATAAATATAATCATGAATCATGATTCATAATGAATCACTTTGCACATCTCACAATTCTGTGCAGCACGTTGTGAGTTTGTAGATTCAATATACTGTGCGCAAGTTGCGCAACACCTCTGCACGTCGACAAATTGGTCGTTATAGTGAAGTGATCGCAGCTGCTCGGCAGAAAGAAGAAAGACTGCTAGAACGCTAAACATCAGCCTTATCTGCTTCAAATAGGCAAGAGAAATGACACATGAACCAAAAGCATAAAGAAGAGGAAACAAGTGGAAAGGGGCGTTTATAGAGGAATATGGACAGAAAATGTGCTGTTTATCCTACCTGGACTCATCAATGCAAAGCCCCTTTAGAAGTACAACAGCTTTGCCGTGACATTTTTGGCTGCTTGAAAGGAAATAATTTTAGACAGCACAAGATGAAGCATGGATGGCACCTCCAAACTTAAAGCTGTACTGTGGAAGCTGCTCAACTAGTGGTCAGTAGCGGTATTGCTTTTTTCGGCCGGAGTCGCCGCGGACCACCGGAACGGGGGTCCGCGGACCACCGCGGCCATCGCGAGCACCTCCGCCTCGCCGATACGATTCCGTAGAGCCGTCTCCCATCATTTTTAGACCAGGATTGAGGGCGTAGCAAGCAAGATTCCTTCACCAATGTAAACACAGTTGCTGAGGGAAGCTACTTCCTTTAGAGACAGCAAGACTCGCTGTGATTGGCCGGTGGTGTATGATCGGCGCTGTGATTGGCCGGTAGTGTATCATGTGGGAGATGACATCATTTTGCCGGGAAATTCTCCCCCCCTCACAACTCATAGAAAACATATAAAGAGAAGGCTTCAGAAGCTGAAAATAACAGAGTGGGGGTTCTAAAACTTTAGCGATTTAACAGTTAGTTCAATTTTAAGATTTGTTTTATAAAAAAAGTTACATGGTATAACTTTAAGTTAGATTCCACGCACTCTGACCACATGTAAAAGCTCACAGCAGCAGCAAGCAGCAGCACCGCCACTCAGTCAATTTCAATTCAATTCAAAGGAGCTTCAGTCACTACACATGGCTGCTGCGTGCTCCCTCTGCCTATTCACTCAGCATGATTATGTTGAATATTAAAAGCATGTGGGAATGCGTTCTCTGTTTGGACATTATCCCTACGATGTGGGACTGTCAGTCCAGTATTGTATAAAAATAAAATAATAATAATAATCAAAATAAAATAAAAACATAATTCTCAAAATAATCTGGGGGGCCAGAAATAATTTCCAAGGGGCCAGTTTTGGCCCGCGGGCCGCCTATTGCCTACCCCTGGGCTATAACATGTGTATGTACAAGTAGGCCTATAGTTCAATCCAAAATATAATGCTGTAAGGTGTGTTTACGGACATGATTGTCATGCAAGCACACACACACACGCACGCACACACACACACACACATGTTTCGGCTATCCAGGAGTTACCGGTATCTGCTGGTTGCATTCGTGCGTAATTGTGTTATGGGGCAATATTTGCTGACCAATGAAAGACAACTTGTTATTATCATGATTATTAATTTATTACCGTATTGCCTACATCGATAGATAGACAGGCAGACAGACAGACAAATCCAATATGAAATAGCTTGCACGGAGCGCGTCGGTCCGTCTGTCTGTCTGTCTGTCTGTCTGTCTGTCTGTCTGTCTGTCTATCCATCCAGGTACCATATCTGGCACGGAGCGCACGGCTGCGCTTGCAGAGAAAAACAGCGGAGTGGCGATGTTCCTCCCTCTCCACCTCCATGTCCTTCATTGGTTATGAATACGATATGAGATATGGGTTGTTAAGGCACTCTCTAATAATCCTTCCACAAATTCTCCTCCTTTTCAACTTGAACTTGATCTATCTATCCATCTATCCATATACCGTCTAGAGCCTACTGTATATGCGCTGTCCTAATCAGACAAAAGTCACTATATGCACTGACTATATGCTCTCTTTATCAGGGGGTCCCTGAGCCGGTAACCAGGCCCACGGCCACTGGAGCCTCCTATATGCCCTACGTCCCCGCACAACGCGCGCTACGGGGCCGCCGAGCACTCCACGGACCCCCGCTTCTCAGGGGGACTCCTGGGGGTCCCTGGCCTCCGACCCACCACCCGGGGACCGCCGCATCGTTCGCGGACCACCGGCGCCGTTCCCCATTAGGCCTGCCTGAACAAATTAACCCTGTAATGTCAGCCGTGTAATGTAACCTATTGCTGGCCGCTCTTACTTGATATTTGCATAGTGTATTTTCGAATACTGGAAGGCATTGGCATATTACTGTTGTTAACCACCTTCACTTCCTTCCAGAAATCATAAACAGCAGAGAGACCTGCTAGTTGACCGCACGCAGGCACGCACAACGACCTCACTGACTTTAAATCACAGCCTTGGGACAAGGCGGACGAAACCGACAGACACTGTTCCTCTGGTTTGGTGACATTGTGTCCTTCTCTCTGTTCGTTATGGCAGGAATGAAAAACACATTTTAAAAACCTGTTAACCTGTGCAAAATGTCCGTCCTGGCCATCAGAAGATTCTCTCTAGGGGTCAAAGGTCACACACTGACAGCTAAAGAATGCTCAGAATACACACTCTGCAAACCAAGAGCAATGATTAAAATTCCACCCAAAGGTGTGCTAAGACATTCCATGATATTTTGAATGCTCTGAGGTGTTGGAAGGTTTGCAAGATTAGAATCTTGAGCAATCTGGACTCTTCTCTCTTTTTTTTTTTTTTTTTTTTTTTGTTGATAAGCCCGTCATAATTATTCTAGAATTGCCTAATCGCAAATTATTCGAGATAATCGTAATTAATTGTTTCCATGTTCAATAAAATAGCAGAAATAGCAGATCTACAAGCTTACAAAGTGTCACAAAGCTATTTCCGCAATAAAAAAAAGTATACAATTATTAAATAAGCTAGTAATTT
The DNA here is from genome assembly GCF_963921795.1 of Nannobrachium achirus. Lineage (NCBI taxonomy): Eukaryota > Metazoa > Chordata > Actinopteri > Myctophiformes > Myctophidae > Nannobrachium > Nannobrachium achirus. The sequence goes on along the minus strand of NC_137810.1, from coordinate 74,603,267 downwards.
ATTTGTTAGCTTGTATAATGTAAGGAGATATATTCAACAAAATATGGAGATATGGGGCTCTTTTCTCGATATACTCTGCCTTCAAAAACTCTTGGTTGAGGTTATAAGAGGTTACTGACACGGTCACCAACCCATTCGCCTAATACTTATTCGCCTTAACAGATTTGGTCTTTTCGCCTGGCACTTTCGCCGTGGAGGAGAGTCTTTTCACCGCCGTTGAAGAGCCATTTCGCCTAAATGTTTTAGGGTCCGTCTTTTTTATCCATTTTGCCTGGCTTAAAATGTTAAGTCGGGTGTCTTTAACAACGATGACATGCGATGCAGCGCACTGGCTGGGCTGCCACGCTGTGGGCAGACAGACAGGCAGGTAGACAGACAGACAGACAGAATTTGGCACAGAGCAGAGGAGCGCGCACCAGAACCAGACACAGAAAGTTTATGCTTGCAGGGGGATCTGCGCGCCAGAACAATTTTGTTGCATATTTTACAAACCAAATCAAATGCTATGATGTATATCGGGACATCATGACTCATCATGACCTTGCGCAATGCACATATCAATGAATTAATTATTTGGACGCACCTGGTTCCAAAGCTCTAATCTGTATGTCTACGTTCAATTCTGCTGTCATTTAAATATTATAGTGATTGTGACAGTGGTGTTACCTGTCAAACGGTAACCATTACACACAGCTATGCACATAATGCACTCTATAATCACAGCAATACAGATAGTTATTGGAATCAGGTGAGTCCAAATTTGCATGGCTCTTATCTCACAGTTATGCCCTATGCAGGTGCAGTGCATATTTTAACGGGGGACCCCCCACCCTGACAAGCACTAAGAGTTGAGGCATTACATTTTGTATAACATTAGTGGGGGAGCCAATCGAGCAGATTCTGTTGGTCGTAATTTTGGAATGTTAATTTTTGGAGACATGTATATCTTGATTCTTGGGGTTCTCAGAATGTCAAAAAAACATGTCTCCAATTTTTCTTTTTGGGTTTAGCTTGTGTAATTAGTATAATTAGCCAATTAATTGCCAAAAACAGTAAATGGCAATAACTTTGCTTCTAGGTAACTTATAAAGGTGATTTAAGAGTCTAAGTCCATGTTTGTTACCATTGTGAAGTCATACAACCTTTCCTAGTTAGCGTAATTAACATAAATGATGCAAAAACTAGGCGAAAATAAGCAAATTGCTGCATTTCTTTAGTTTTAGTCAACTTTGAAAGCTTCTCACAAACTCTAAGATGTATGTTTACAAGTCATCAATTATCATCATGCTAAAATAAATCATGCAACCCTTTGTCTGTGTAATAATTATGTAATAATCACACCCAAACGAGAAATAGCTATATTTCTTTGCTTTAAGTTAATTAATAACGATAATCTTACAGACAGTGTAAGTCTGTTTGCATGTCTAGAAAATATTCTCTTTCCATAACTAGGATATCTAACCTTTCATTATTAGCGTAATTTGCATATATATTGTTACGACCCTGCAAGAGATTGGGCCGTAACTCGCCATGCCAAGCGAGCTGCTTGCCTTGTCTGCTGAGTGGGGGTTCGCTTCCCGGTTTGGGAGCGAACTGCCTCACTCAGTCTGCAAAACGTTACATTAGTGTCAGACGGGCTGGCCCGTGGAGCATGCCTTTGTGTGATATGAGGGCCGTGAGGGACTCGGCCGTGGGCAGTGAAGTGTTATAAAATAAAGAACAATACGAGAAATGGTAACAGAATTATCTGATTGTTTATTCTCAGAAAGTTCTGTAAACACATTTAAATAGAAGGGTCTCCATCTTCGTCGTTGTCATCATCAATCCCCAACAGATGTGCCTTGCTTACATTACAACACACCTATTCATCTGCCCCACACATGCACATCTCAGAGCAGTTAAAATGTTGAGATCGACAAGAACAATGTGACATGCACTGGGATTTTTTGCAGCCACATTTGATCAGTTGGGTAATGGTGGCTGGAGCTGGGGGATCATGTGTTGTGACTAGCACCAATTGATCTCCATCCATATTCAGTTGCTAGTGGTATCTGTGGGTTATGTACGTGGTCCTGACTCCTCATTCCATACCATTGCCTGGTAATGGGCACGGGCAATGGCTTGATGTAATGCTCCTTATGTAGGTTGCAGCTTCTCGGCTTCTAATTGTTTCTTTGTGAATAACCTCCACCTCACCGCTCACCAACATCCACATGATTTGTACCGGGCTCGTACAGCTGGCAAACAAATGCTTCAATCTTGTTTTCGGTGTCAGAACTGAGCTTTTTTGTAGTACCTAGAGTAGCAAATGCAAATGGGAAAGCCATCATGGATCAAGAGATGTTCCCAGTGGGCTGACCACTTCATAGCCACACTGGACAGGAAGACCAAAGAACATAGTGAGACCCATGTAGTATTTGACCACCATGACATTGCATCTTCACTGAGGGAGGCCACATGTAAGCGATGCCAGGGTGACAAGCCCCCTACCACTTATCATGTGGAAGACAACACACCAATAGGGAAGGTGTCAGAAAAACTGTCAGGTATCCACACCAAAGATGAGCTGACTGTCTATCTGGCTAAGAAAGCCCTCCAACACTTCCAGGGGAAACCCAACATTTTCATAATCACGTCAAGGCAACATCTCCACTCAAACTCTATCAATGTAAAACATCTCCACAGCTCACAGGAAGATGCTGACACAAGGATAATCCTGCACAGCCTGCTGTGTGTGGGTTGCCATCAGCTGTACAAGGACACCTATTTCATCACCGGTGTGGGGAACAAAAAACGTATCATCTCACTGGAGCCAGTAGTGCACTGGGTAAAACAAGGACTTCAGCCTTACCAGGGTTACATGCCATTTCTGGAGCTGACCAGCCAGGCCATTTAGCTGGCAAGGGGAAGTTAACTTATTGGCAAGCCCTACACCCGTGTCCTGTGGAGGTGGTATCTGCATTTGCTACTCTAGGTACTGCAAACAAGCTCAGTTCTGACACAGAAAAAAAGATTGAAGCATTTGTTTGCCAGCTACAAATACAATCCCGGTACAAATCTTTTGGATGTTGGTGAGCTCAGGTGGAGGTTATTCACAAAGAAACAATTAGAAGCAGAGAAACTGCAACCTACACAAGGAGCATTACATCAAGCCATTGCCCGTGCCCATTACCAGGCAATGGTATGGTATGAGGAGTCAGGACCACGCACATAACCCACAGATACCACCAGCAATTGAATATGGATGGGAGGCTGAGGGAAATCAACTGGTGCTAGTCACAACACATGATCCCCCAGCTCCAGCAACCATTACCCAACTGAAATCCCATTGCATGTCACATTGTTCTCTCAAACGTGTAACTGCTCTCAGATATGCATGTGTGGGGCAGATGAATAGGTGTGTTGTAATGTAAGCAAGGCACATCTGTTGGGGATTGATGATGATGACAACAAAGATGGAGACCCTTCTATTTAAATGTGTTTACAAAACTTTCTGTAAATATTAGAACAAACAATCAATCTGTGACCATTTCTCATATTGTTCTTTATTTTATATGAGGGATATATATATAGGCCTATATATATTGTAACGTTTTGCAGACTGAGTGAGGCAGTTCGCTCCCAAACCGGGAAGCGAACCCCAGCCCCCCACTCAGCAGACAAGGCAAGCAGCTCGCTTGGCATGGCGAGTTACGGCCCAATCTCTTGCAGGGTCGTAACAATATATATGCAAATTACGCTAATAATGAAAGGTTAGATATCCTAGTTATGGAAAGAGAATATTTTCTAGACATGCAAACAGACTTACACTGTCTGTAAGATCATTATCATCTTTATTAATTAACTTAAAGCAAAGAAATATAGCTATTTCTCGTTTGGGTGTGATTATTACATAATTATTACACAGACAAAGGGTTGCATGATTTATTTTTAGGATGATGATAATTGATGACTTGTAAACATACATCTTAGAGTTTGTGAGAAGCTTTCAAAGTTGACTAAAACTTAAAAAATGCAGCAATCTACTTATTTTCACCCGTTTTTGAATAATGTATGATAATTAGGAAAGGTTGTATGACTTCACAATGGTAACAGATGAATTTCTGGACCTCACAAACATGGACTTAGACTCTTAGATCACCTTTATAAGTTACCTAGAAGCAAAGTTATTGCCATTTCCTGTTTTGGGCAATGAATTGGCTAATTATGCTAATTACACATGCTAAACCCCAAAATAAAAATTGGAGACATGTTTTTTTGGCATTCTGAGAACCCCAAGAATCAAGATATACATGTCTCCAAAAATTAACATTCCAAAATTACGGAAATTGATAGGCTCCTCTACTACATGGTTCTATTGTGAAAATAGCAGATCTACATGCTCACAGCACCTTGCAATGTGAGCATGTAGATCGTCTATTTTCACAATTTCTGCCTCTAATATTTGAATTGGTGTGGGGATTCGACCAGAGATGACATGCGCTTGTCAAATTAAATGCATTCCTGCAGCGAGAGAGAGATGCAAACATGGACAGTCTGATAGCTGTAGTAGGCGAAATGGCTCTTCAACGGCGGTGAATCGGCCAGGCAGGGTGGGTGAAAACACTCTCCTCCACAGCGAAAGTGCTACGCAAAAGGACCAAATGCGTTTAGGCGAATAAGTTTTAGGCGAATGTGCCTGACACCACTGACACAATGAAGGTTGTTGTAGTCAACATTGTTTATTGTGCCATTCTGGGATGGGGGAGGGCTGTTGTTTTTTCTTCTTGCTTTTTTCCTTACAGTATATCCTGTTTTCTGTACGGATGGACGGATATACTTGGATACACTGTCAATAAATACATCTTGACTTTACCATCATCTGACCTGTATAATCTTTGAATAAGAAGCCTCAAAGTCTAATACAGTCTGATGGTGACAGCCTTAATTGGTAGTTGAAATGCTGGATGAATTGTAGTGTACCTGCAAACTGAATGCAGGAACTGTAACTGAATGCAGGAAAGAGTCCCAGCATACTGTGGATCATTCTCTGGTGCCTTCTCTCATTGAGTTCACAAGCTTTGAAATGCCGAGTCCAACAGCGGTTCTACGTATGTGGGTTGGGGGACCCCCAGAGTGGTCAACTTCTCTTAATTCCGCCAACTAATAAAACTACACCACAGGCCTGTGTGCAACTGTGCATGTGTGCGTGTGTGGCAAGAGAGGGCGATGAGTTTCTTTGGGTTAAAAAGTAGCCCAGCCTTAAAATAGACTCATGCTGGGTTTAGGGTGTCGTCAGATTGACTTCAGTGACCTTTGTGTGAGAACTGGAGTATCTATCGTATGACCTGAGGCCATTATTACCAACGGTTTGATCTCAGTAAGGGCTTCTGTTATTGATTCAGACCATCTTTTATCACCATCAAAGCACAGATGATCCTTGTAATGTTACAACAGCAAAAACAACAACACTGCACTGGTTTAAAACGACAAGGAAAGCTAGCTTGCCTTCCTGCTGCAGTCACACTGGCTGCGTCCGAAATCCACCCTATTCTCTAATGTAGTGTACTAAAAGGGGGCTCCGCCATTTTGAACAAGTGTCCGAATGTATAGTGAGCATTTTTGTACCCTAATATAGTGTACTGAAGTATCCCACAATGCATTTGGATTTGTAGGGTGCATTCGATGGTCACTATTCAAGCCCTACCGCCCCACAATGCACTGCGCTGTGGCCGCTGTGTCGCGCTTTGAGCACGCACATGCGGTGTGCACGCGCACACGCACACTGCAGGCTCGTCTCTGGGCAGGAGCCGTAGCCACCTGTTGCTGAGCAAACGCAACAGAGCCGTCCGTAGCAGAACCACCGGCTAAAGAAAACAACTCGTACAAATGTCCACAGCCTTGTCACCAGAGAACAAATGATGAAAACAGCTCTAAAGTTGTTTATGAAGAGAATATACGAGAATAGACGCTGGAAGCTTTTGTTTTTCGATCTTTTCTACCCAACCTTCCACAGCTGATAATAATAATCATGATAAATAATGTTATTTAAATTACCAAGAATAGCCTATTTTATCACAACTTAACTTTATTTTATTGAATTGTGATAAATAAAAACATAATTATAATTATATTTGGCCTATTTCTCATAATAACACCACAACATGTTATGTTATTTACAATCCACAAGCATTGGGGAGTTGATGTACAAGCTCAAAACGCTTCGCTTCGCCACCTGTTGAGAGCTTGTAGATCGGCTATTATTTATTGCTCCAAAAGCCAGTGCTCTGAGCGTTTTAACTGTGCGACAGCGATGACGCAACCAGATGGCGACGGAGTAGTGTCCGAAATGCGCTGATTTGTTCACTACTGTAGTACACTACATCTGGATCCCTCATTTAGGGTTAGGGAGTAGGGAACGTGTTCTGCATTTCGGACACAGCCCCTGTCTCTCATGCAATATTCAAATTATGCAGTTGAGGATATACTGTATACAGTCAGTCAGATTACAAGTCCTTCCATAACCAGACTCAATCTTTCTCTGTGGTACCCTAATACCTCCTCATTGTCTGCACCATGACCACAATCCAGTCACTGAAACTCTGTCACATATTCTGAATGGCTGTATGTAAGGGAATGTACACTGCTAGACAAATTCATACGTTTCATCTTCTGCCAAATTCTATAAGCAGATTAAGCACTCGTGTTTCAATAGGCAACAGGCCTAATGAAAATAATGAGAAGTGACCATTTTAGAAGTGGCATGTACAGTTGATCACAGTCTGGAAGAGGCATTCCTTACCAAGGTGCTTAAGTACCAACATCTTAAAGGAGTAGTTCACCCCCAAAATGACAAAATGGATGTTTTGTCCTATTTGAATATGACATCATTGACAACATGAGTAGGATTTGAGAGGCCTTCGCTGCTCGACTCGAATCCGACTCCAGGGCCTCGGCCTCGGACCGCAGAGTCCGGGGACCCCCGCTCGGGGACCACCTCCAGGGACCCCCGGTCGGGGACCACCTCCAGGGACCCCTGGCGATATGACCGTGGACCTGGGGATATGGCTATGGAGAACCAGGCGGGCCGCCGCTCCGCTCCTGTCCGACTTTGGGGCCTCGGCCTGGGGCCGCAGTGTGGCTGGGGGTGGCCGGACCCCCGGGGACCCCCAGGGACCCCCTGGCGGCACGGCCAAAGAGCTAAAAAAATGCCAAAACTCGGGCTAGGAGCGGCCGGGAGAGCCGGGGCCGGTACCCACACGTCCGCCTCGGCGCCCCTTAGCCGGCCGCGTGTAGAGCGCCGCCTATTGGCAGAACCCCGCCACTGCAGTACGCATAAAATGGCATAACTCGGGCTAGGAGCAGCCGGGAGAGCCGGGGGTGGTACCCACGCGTTGGCCTCTGTGCCCCAGAGCATGCCGCTCGTAGAGCGCCACCTAGTGGTCGACCCCCACTGCAGCCAGCTAAAAAGGCCGTAACTCGGCCCCCGTGTGACCGGGAGGAACGGGGCTGGCACCCAGGGGGTCCCCGGGGGCAGGGCCACCGCCAGGGCCCCCGGGGACCCCCGGAGTTCCGGGGACCCCCTGGAAAAAAATATGGAAAAATAGCCAAAAGTAGCCGATCTACAAGCCAATGCTCCACTCCACGCGGCGTGGCCCGGCCGGGTAGGGGTCCGCTTCTCAGGGGGGGTTCTCTGGGGGTCCCTGGCAGCCCATGGAGCGCCGGTGCCCCGCCACGCCGTTCGCGGGCCCCAGGAGAAAATGTAAAAAATTCTAAACGTGGGAAAATGAGCCTAAGTGTAGCGGTTGAACACGCTCCGAGCTCCAGGCTTTCTCCGACCGCAGCTCCACTGCCGTGCGGATTCGAACCAGGCGCCCACGCGTCCGGCTCGCCGCCCCGGACCCGGCCGGGGGCTCCACGCACTCTGGCCGGCTGCCGGCACACAACTAGGCCGCCGCTCCTCCAGGGGGGCCTTCCAGTGGTCCCTAGCCGACAACCGAGCGCCGGGGCCCGGCCAGGCATTCCAGGGACCCCCCGGGGGAACCAGGCTGGTCCCGAGTACCCACTTTAGCTGTATTGATGAATAGCTATTAAAATGATTTTATTTAATCAATATATATTGAATAGGCACACGAGGAGCACTTTGTAGACAAGAGCTGTTTCCGGCTTCATTTATTTTTCTTAAAACAACGAATAAAAAGGTTATTTAAAATAATTCTAACGTGGTATAATTATAGATGTGGATTAAACGTCTAAATGAGGTCTAAAAATATACTGTAAACGGTAAATGGATCATATTGATCCATAACGGGCCGTTGAAAATAGTGAAAATCAAGATTGTTGGCAGGGTTCAAACTGGCGATCTCTAGCTTACAAGTCCCAAGCACAGTCCACTGAGCCATCAATGCAGACATGTTAGTATTGTCTTTCTGGCCCTATTAGAAGGTGACGTTGCCCACCTGTGCTCATGTTGAGGAAACTAAATGTATTGATAGGCGCAGCATAAGCCTATCGATTACAATTATTTTGTTTAATCAATGAGACTCACACCACCTGTGTTAATTTTAGGGTAGTACGCATTGTTGAGGAAACTAATTGTATTGATAGGCGCATAAGCCTATATCATTCTATCAGTTTTTTTTGTTTTTTTTATTATTATTATTATTATTATTCCCAAAAATCTTTCTTCATATTCACATACAAAAAAGAAAGTAGAGTTCAAAATTAAAATATAAGGAAAGTTAAAAAAGTTAAAGTACCTTTTGTTTAATGAATGCATAGCCGGACCACCTGCTATACCTCTGCGGACCACTAGTGGTCCACGTACCACCGGTTGAAAACAAATGACTTATATAATGGTCTAAACATAGACGTTGAAAAGCGGTATAATAGACGTGTACATCTAGACAGATACCTTATATTGACGAATGACTGTTAAAATAATTTTAAAGCAATATTTGGAGATCATTCTGCAACGTTCAGTTATTTTTTTTATTATATATTTATTGAAATATGGATTAAGTGTAATCGTCTAAATTTGGTCTAGATATAGACGTTGATACGCGGTATTGATTTAGACGTCTAAATCACGGCTAAGTCTAAACTATACTTTAAATTTACCAGCGCATGTTATTATTATTATAGTCCAATAATAGGAGATCAGTTATGCAGCTTACTGTAGTTTTTTTGATAAATAGTTATTGAATTGTGGGGAAAAAAGGCAAAGTCTAATTTCGGTCTAAATATAGACATAAACTAGACGGTTGAAATTGCGTCTATAAAAAAACTAGACGTCTAATATCCGTCTATTGCTCAGTGGGTAGTATGAGTCACCAGAAACATATTGGGTGTTTTTAATGTATCTATCATGGTGCCGAGGAGCTCTACCACACATGGGTGTGTATGTGGAGGAGCCCTTTAGGAGGAAGGCCCTGATGATGATATTGACTGAAGCAAATTAAATCCGTCCAGAGTGTTCATAAAAGCCTGATTAGACGATAAAATGACCAAAAGTTAAATATCCCTTTAAGTAAACGTATCAATACGCCCAGTACTCTGATACAAGTAAAAGTCTGGAATTCAAAATGTAAATGAGTAGATCAGAGCTCACAACACATCGCATCATGGTTTGCTGTGTGGCTATTTTCAAATAAACAAAGTTTAAATAGGGCTGGAGTGGTTAATGTATGTTTTGTAATAATAATCAACATTTACAAAACAACTAGTAACTAACGTTTTAAAATAATTGTTGTGGAATAAAAGTACAATATTTGCCTCTGAGATGTAGAGGAGTATAACATATTTAAAATTGGACATAGTTTTAATAGTAAAGTAAAAGTACCTCAAAATTGTACTCAAATACAGCTACTTAAATAACTGTAATAGTTACTTTCCACCACTGAATACGGTCTGTGAGTAGGCTACTTACATGTAAATTAATGTACTTTGTGATTTTCCACCACTGGTTACAGTGTGTGACCAGACCTGTCTAATGTTGTGATGGATTCTTGCAAGGTGAGCACTCAACAGCACCTGTTAGTAATTATTGACCGGCAGTCATTCAAAGATAAGAAGTTTCAGTTTCAGGGAACATTCAGGAATAGGCCTAGTTTCTGACCAGCTGGTCAAACTTGTAAGTTGACTTTAGGCCACATTCTTTCCTGTGTGTTGCTTTTACTGTCATGTTGGCCCCCTGGACCTCACCTGGGAGTTAGCAGCTAGCAGAGGTTCAAAACGGGGTAATAGGCCCCTTCATTTACATTTATATCGACCACAATTAGTAAAAGGTTTCCTGCTCTGCTCTCAGAGTGGAGCATGACATAGAAGATGAGTAAAATAGGTAAATTAATTATGTATTTATGTTTGAAGCTAGTGAATTGTGCTGTTGATTGAGGGTAAAGTTATTCAATATTATACCGCCCTCTAGTGGTATCATGAACAATATTATCTTCAGATTGTAGCCTAATCCTTTATCTGTGTGCTTTTAATGGTAACAGGGAAGCAGGGAAGTGGGCACCATACACCAATACTTTTACACTTCTAATACTTCAACTCTTTTAATACATTTAACAAAATGTTTGCACCTTTTACACTATCAATACGTAATACTATTAAAATTCATAGGGAGCCCAAACTGTTTCTTGAGGAACAGAACACTACTTTCTAGTCAGGACAGCTAGTTCAATTATATTCATAATGTCATAGTAGGACCCAATGTTTAATTTCATTTCAAACAAAAGTAATTTGTTAGATATTGATATTGAATTTAAGATTAATACATTTGTGGTAGGCTACAGACACAATGTTTTTCTATGTACTATATCAAGTGTTTTATGTGCTCGTAATTTCAAAACTGTTTAATTTGTAATTTTTAAGAAAAGTAACTGTTGAGGCTGATGTTGATAAACATAATGTAATTTCAAAGAAAAATTGCCTACTTGTTGAGTTTGAAATTGATTTTGTGTCAACATTAACACAGATATTCTGTGGTACAGTACCATGTACCATTTGATTAAATATACTTTTACATGCATGATATCATGTGTTTGTCATTTCTACACCGTACCGTTGTGCAGGCATAAAGTGAAAGCATGTGTTCAGGGATGCATGAGGAAAACAATATGAGGAGGTGAAGGTTGCAGTGTTGATTACATGTACTCTAGTGTTAGTTGACTAATTCTCTAAATAAGATTTCAGTTGGCTAAATCGGTCACCAGCGCTTTCGCCTATGATTTTTTCGCCTACATGGATTTGGTCTTTTCGCGTGGCACTTTCGCCGTGGAGGAGAGTGTTTTCACCTAACCTGTCTGGCCGTTTCGCCGCCGTTGAAGAGCCAATTTCGCCTACGCTACGCTCAATTCTGCTGTCAGACTGTCCATGTTTGCATATTGTCCCTTTGTCATTTAAATATTATAGTGACTGTGACAGTGGTGTAAAACGGGGTAACATGTCTGTCCTTAGGTCGAACACCCTTAAATTGCTTTGGTCCGACCACTAAAACCTAACCTTAACCCTAACCCTAACCTCAGTAAGCGTGACGCGGGTGATTATCTAACATACCGACACGGGTGATTATCTAACCATTTAATTATTTGGACGCACCTGATTCCAATAGCTCTAATCTGTATTAATGTGACTATGGTGCATAGGATAGCCATGTGTAATGGTCACCGTTTGACAGTGTTGGGAAAGTTCACTTTCAAAATGAACTAGTTCAAGTTCAAGTTTAAAACTTCTAAAACGAACTAGTTAATTTCATAGTTCATAATTCTACATTTTGAACTAAAGTTCATGGTTCCTCAAAATGAACTTAGTTCTTTTTCGTTCTTTTTTTAACCATAATATTTTTATACTTTTGGCTATTCAAATGTATTTTTTTAGACGTTGCTGCAAGCTATTATTTGTCAAAATCATTGACACAGCCCATATAGAACCACACACAGCAATTATTTCATCCAACTTAACATTGAGGTGCCCAGACTGCCCACAATATTTAGGTGCCCAGTGCCCAGTCTTCCTCACCCTTATTGTGAAGGCAGACGTTTCTAACCGTCCGCGTTGGTTAAAATAGCTGATCTACAAGCTCACGTTGTCTCGTCACGTGGATGAGATGCGTTGTGAGCTTGCAGATCAGCTATTTTGGCACGCAACACACGTCACACAACAAAGTAGTCAGGCTTTACTTGGGTGGGAGACAACGTAACGAGGAGGAGACTCAGCACCGCTCAGGCGCTCACATACAGTATGTACTGTATGTATGTAGGTGTCTCCCTACAGCCAATGACCGACCAGCATTCCTGGTGATGATGTCAGCAGAGTTTGGTATATAAGAGCGCTCTCAATAAAGTCTTAACGGGCGAAGATATTAGGGACACAAGGCCAGCAGTGCACACCTTGTGGCGCGCTCTGCTTGCGCACAAGTAGGCCATGTGTGACCTGCGTATGTGTGAGGCACAAGTTGGCACCTCGACAAAGCTACCACACTCTGCTTGCGCAGAAGTAGGCCATGTGTGTGGCCTGCTTAAGCATGAGGTGTAAGTTGGCACCTCGACAGAGGTTATTAGTTATTAGTGTGGTTGCCTGACAGGGCAACACATTATAGTTCTAGGGAAACTTTACAGACTTATAGGGTAACGTTTATGGACTGTTTATAAATGACTTATAGGTTAACGTTTATGGACTGTTTATAAACGTTTATTGACTCCTAGGCTATAGTGAATCAAGTGGGAATCAGTAGGGAATCAATTGGAGTGGGAATCAGTAGGGAATAAAGGAAGTGGGAATCAATAGGGAATCAATTGGTCGAGCTTCATGCATGACAGTTAGCTTACTGTCGAATATAGTCAGCAACCACACTTCTAGATCTTTCTAGTTATTATTAAAAATATGTATCCACAACTTTCCAACATCCCATCGTGCAATGCACAGAAGGCAAGCGGCATTTCCTCGATGTGAGCTTGTATGTCTGCTGTTAACCGAATGTGGCCCGCAAATAATTCTATACAGTGAATTCTGGCGGAAACAGGTGGATAATATAATATGTGAACGGTCACAGCTTGACCATATCTCTGTCGGTCTGTCTATAACGCCTGACACTGTGGTCACCCTGACACATCACTGTGACGTCACTGTGATGTCAGGGGAACCACTCTTAACAGAATTGGTTTGCTGCTCTGACCTCACCCTCATGCTTGATGTCCCTTCTATGCCCATATAATTTATGCCCATATGTAGTGCACAATGTGATTGAACATGCCCATATATGATAATTCCCAGATCACACTTGCAAATTAATTACATCCTTGTCCGTTTTATGCCCATATATGCAGAGATGGGAAAAGTACTTGCATTCTGTACTTAAGTAGAAGTAAAAGTACTTGTGAAAAAAACGACTTTGGTAAAAGTAAAAGTACTCCATTCAGATAATTACTCAAGTAAAAAGTAAAAAGTACAGGCTTTGAAAAGTACTTTTAAAGTAAAAGTAAAAGTATTTATACCGTATGTTTCTGTGCAAAGCCAATAGAATTTGAAGGATATTAAACTTAAAAGATCCCCACCAAACACACGTCTTAAAACTGTCCCAGGATTGGTTTCCTAACTATGATGTGAAATCTAAATACAGCAAAGGTTTTCTACCTTTTTAGACTGAGTACCACTTATATAAAAAATATATAGGCCTATATATTACATATCCCACGATCCCAAAAAATTGTATTCAGGAACGCAATCCGATTACTGCAATTTTAAAAGTAACTACTAGTTACTTTCAGTTAGTCGATTTATGATGACTGTTAACAGTTTTATCATAAAATATCTAATTTTAAAGAATCACATACTGGATAACACAATAGTCCACTTGTACACATACTGTAATTCACACAAACTACTGCATGTTCAGAAAATAGAATAGGTTAGATCAGTTTCTCAACCTTATTTTTTTACCAGTAGGCCTACCACTCAAAAAAATATTTGTCTCTCCAAGTACCACCATATGATGTTAAAATACAGTAGCGTACACCTTCCCCATCCTATTCATAGACAGGCACAGTACACAGAAGGCAAAAGTATTCCTACAAACAAAATAAAGAAAAACGAATAGCTTTATATCCAAATGACTGGTACTTTTTAAGCAATGGCCAAATGTACAATGTACATATACTGTACTGTAGGCATGTATAAGAAATAGATGTATTGCTGAGAACGACCAGCATCCGTTCTCCCATCAAAAATTAAATAAAATCATGTTTTACAATCCATAACCAGCCTCGATACAAGACTGTCTTGATCCGAGGCTAAACAAGTGAGAAGCACCAGCGCCCACCAAGTTACACCCCTTTTTTATGTCAAGGACCCCCAAAATGACACTTATTAGCCCATGGACCACCAAGCATCACTGCTCAACCATTTTAATTCCAAGGACCCCCAGTTTGACATGCATTAGGCTACGGACCCCCATTTATTGGGTAAAATCAATGTTAATTTAACTCTGGGAGTGTACACTGTGAGAGTTACAGACCCATTGTCCATTTGTTTCCAAACTAGCATTTAGCTGCAAGGGGGTGCATTTCAATTTTGTACACTCTACAGATCCATAAGGGTCCATTTGGTTTCTTAACTATCATTTAGCTGGGGACCCCCTGGGTTGGAACTCCCTCAAGGACGCCTGTAGGTCCCCGGACCCCACTTTGAGAACCAATGGCTTAAACAAGCCACTTTATAAGGACTGCCTTTTGCTTACCGTTTTGTAGAAATAGCGTGTGTAGCCCATAGGTGTAGCCTTCATCATGCATGTCTCCTTCTGCCTTGTGTTGTGTGCAGTTTTCCTTTCAGATGTTGTAAATATTCCATAATCGCCACTGAACCTATTTGTTGGTGTTAAACTTATCAGTGCTGCCATTGTAATCAAAGGCAGATACAGCGTTCCTAAATCAGATTATTGGCTTTTATTTCCCAACAGAAACGTAATAAATAACCACTGTTTTCACCCAACTTTCTTCACGTTGAATAAAAACAACAACAGTCAGCCGGACAGTATCCCATCCAATCACAGAGAGGGATGCGTGAAATAGGAGTCATTGATTGGCTGTGAGACGTTACATGCGGAAATGGTGTCAGCAGACCATAGAGTATATCAGCAGACTTACAAATTCACAATGCGTCGCGGTTAGCCGCGCTGTGAGCTTATAGATCTGCTATTTTCGATGCGCACCACCGTCTTACGACTGAACATAGCATAACATGCTGGAGTTCCCTGAACTCCAGCATGGATCCGCTTACGACAATGCTACTGGTATTTCTACTTGAGTATTTTATTGTTTCGTTTCATCTGCCGTCTAAAAAACGTTGCCAAAAAGCAACGCTGGGCCTTGCAGGGTTAAGTTGCTTGATTCAATATTTGGACCTTTTATTCCAGCAATCACATGCCCTTCCAATAGTGTAGGCTATGCTAGCGGATACGGACAAAACACAGGTGTTTCAAATGTTTGATTGCATAGAACTGCAATGATTTACTCCAATCAGAACACCTTTGTAAGGCTGTGTTGTCCCTAAAAAGCTCTAGAACTACATATTGGCTAACCTACCCACACCCTATGCAAACACATTTGTAACGTCAAATTTAAACTCATTGTTTCTGCTGAATTATACTGCCCTCCTAGTTAGAGTGAGTTCTCAAATGTCTTATATTCATGCATTTGTAATTATGAAGAGGAAAAAGTTAGAATACATTTCAAGTAAAAAACACGCCAGCCGCCATTGATTAATGACAATTATAAGAAAGTGAAATATCACTTAGTTTTCAACAATAGCGTCCAAAGGTTTGTGAAAAGGGATTAACCAAATAGTTCAGTAACGGTAGCTTTAATGTGACCATGGAGGAGTAGAAAATACATACAAGTTCTATTAAACTTACAAAGTAAATCGGAGTCATTGTTAATTCAATAACAAAACCGCCAATGTGTATACATATTCTCGCGTGCCGATGTCCAACTCATTTTAATTTATCTCAACGCCTGTTTGTTGGTGGCGTGGTGGTGGCTTGTTTTGCTAGCTATATAGTTGGCAGTGGCTTGTTTTTCCCCCGAGGGGGAGCCCGGCGAGTCTTGGGTTTGGCGACCCTCTTTTTTGGTGGGCCTACTGGCAGAGGTGCTTGCACGGTGACGGACAAGTCCTCTGGCAGTGTTTCTGGTTCTTCATCGGAGATGATTGTGCTTTGCTCCTCGGCGTCCAACATCTTTCTCTTTTGAGGTGCAGTGGTGAAATGAACTGAAGGCAAGGGGCAAGTCGAATTGAGCGGTCGGGAGGCGGTGCCAAACGCTCAGCCAATCGCGAAAACAGGCAACAGCTGGAAGTATTTAACTAGCCTCGCAACAGCCAGTGAGCCAGACAGACTCTCCAAAAAGGAGATGATTGAATGATATTTTAGATTATAGATAAACCTTTCTAATGATAGCTTAGAATGTAGGGGGTCCGCGAACCCTTGGGGGTCCGCGAACCCTTGGGGGTCCACGGGGCGGCCCTGACATTTTTTTAGGAAAAAGGTTTTATACAAGATTTGTATATCTTGTAAGATGTCACGATTTGATAGAGAAACAGTCCGTTCGAGAAACGGAGCACTCGTCGTGCGGCACGGGGCGGAACAAGCGGTCGCTTTGAGCCACAACAACGTAGCATCGGCAGGAATGATAGCGCCTCACCCCACGGAGGTTAGGGTTAGGGTTAGGCATAGTTTTACTGAGGTTAAGGTTAGGGTTAGGGTTAGAGTAAGGCATAGTAAGCTAATGGCTAAACACTGCCGAGCTAGGCTAGTAAATAAAGAAAGAGAGTCGCAAACGAGTGACGTCAGCGCCTACACTAGTGAATGGCTGTCGTCGCCATCTGGTGGTGATTGGTGTGTGGTGAACGACAAAACAAGCGCTCTTACCATGAACGGACTGAGTTACCCAAACGGACTGTAACATATATATATATTCAATTGGCCTACTGATCTATCACTTACAATATGTCAATTTCACAAAGGTATTAAAGACAAATTAAATAATATAAAAAAATTGTATAAAAATATTTATAAAAGTTTTCTTTTTCCTCAAAAATATTCGGGGACTGCCTGCAAGTATCCCCGCGGAACCCCGATCGAGGGAATGTGGAGAGACCCTCGACATTCTAAGCCAGGGTTCCCCAATAGGCGGCCCGTGGGCCATTTGTGGCCCGCGGGGGGCTACTGTCTGGCCCACACCAACCCCTAGTATTAATGGTGGTATAAGAGCAGCAACTACACTAATATATTGTCGTTGTCGGGTGGACATCTTGTATCTCCAAATGTGTACTTTCTTTTGCAAATCATACAAGACCGTTGCACAAGAGTAGTGGAAACAGCTGGACATGCAAGATTTTCACCCGACAACAACTATATCTGAACTGTCGCTGGAGCAGCGGGAACGCCACCGTCGGCCCCTGCAATGTTGTGGCCCTCGGCTTGGTACCCTAGACATAATTCGGCCCTTGGGGAAAAATAATTGGGGAACCCTGTTCTAAGCTATCATTAGAAAGCAAAGGTTTATCTCTAATCTCTAATAGAATCTTCATTCAATCATCTCCTTTTTGGAGAGTCTGGCTGAATATAAATTTTAACTTAACAAATCATCATGATACATTGACTTTGACTCAATACCAAACAATTCATATGGTAAATGTTTGCATTTCTGCTTTGCTATATCATATTAAACACTGAAAGAGCTAGGCGTTTTTACTAATTTAGCTGAAATTCATGTAAAAAAAAACTGGGCAATATCGCTCATGCTTATATTAAAGAAGAACAGGAGGACGTGCATCAAAGACCAGAGGGTACTGATTGACCCATCAGTACCATACATTACTAGCAGTACAAAGTGAAGATGATGATGAAAACATCTCCAGAGAGGCAGAGCCTCTAGCCAGCACATCATTTGATTACATGAAAAGACAAGCTGATTTAGGGAACAGTGGAGAATTCCAGCCATCCACTGATGTAAATGTCCTTTCTTCACATTGTTCTGAATCTGACACTGAAGACAGTGGTGAGTCGGAGGAGAATAGGGCAGACCAGTCTGATTTAGACACACTGAATCCACACAAAACACACGTGGAAGAAGAAAGATTACATTGGAGCCACGCACCGTCAAAGAAATTGACAAAACAAACAACATCCACAAGGACTCAAAATGGGGAGGATCCCTTTTGTTGTAAAGTGTGTTAACATCCTCCATTATTTCTCGCTTTAGTTCATCTCTCCAGGCAGCAGTCTGTGATGGCATAGGGACAGTTACAGGGTTAATGGCATGACAGGCAATTTCAGTGGCTGATCTACTTCCATGTTCCGTATCCAAAATCATGGCATCCTGTCGTAATGCAGCAAAATCTTCGTCTGGATGGCGTTGAGCATAAATCCGCAGGGCCTGGCCAATTGGGCCTTCAGTCAGCCCCATAAGAAACTGGTCTCTTAAAACGGCCTCGGAAGGAGCAGTATTCGCATCATATCGCCGCAACCCACAAAACAGCTCTCTAAGCCTCAGAATAAATAAATTAACACTTTCCCCAGGTCGCTGTGCACAACTATAAAACGGGGAGCGTACTTTTGAGACAGGAATAATTTCTTTATGAACGCCATATAAATATGCAAAGATTTTCGCATTAGCATTAGCATACTCCATATAACTATAGAACTTTCCGACAACGCCACCTCTTTAAAAGAGGAAAGGTTCGCTGAATAAGCAATACCTTTTTGTAAAGGACCCACAGGTTCGTACACGGGAAAAAACAGAGCAATATACCATTGGAGAGACTGGACCAGGACACCAGATATAGAAAAGTATAACAAAACTTTATTTGCTAATTACAGGGGGCTTCTATACGCCATAAAACACAATATCCAAAATAAAAGAAAGAAAACCTACCACTCCTACGGTGCCTCTAATCTAAAACCTACAAAACCAACAATAAAACCAATATATCAAATCTCCTCCCTTAACGTTAACACTGGGATTAAATTGCAAGGTGTGCTAGCGCGCTGGGTGGTTAAGACGTTATAATAAACCACCTAATAGGGCAGAATATAACGGCTCAAATATATACGGCAATAGGAGGACTTATAATTAAACAGTTCACGAATCAATGCACAGTTTTTATCTAAGGTGATATTCTAATAATTATTTATAAATTGAAAGCAGGACAATTCTATATTCTAAGCAGATATATACAGACAGCAGTGCGATGAGTGCAGAACGACCCGGTCAATCTTCAGTAACATCTACGTCTTCTGGCCCCACATCTGCGAACACAGAACAAATGGCCAGTATCTTTGTTCCCCTCTAATATATTGCCAAACTGCAGGTCGGTGACTAGAAGAACAGTGGTGCTACTCACACCCAGGCAGGCTTGTGGGCTGCCGTTGCGTGGATTACGCACGGGCACCACTGTAGTCACGGCGGACCCCCTCTCGTCTGGCTGGCACGGCCTGGAGTCAGTGACGTGCAGTGAGGGTTGGGCATGGGGAGGCACTGACTCAAAAGTCAGATTTACAAACATACAGTATGATGCTAAGGCACTGACTCACAAGTCAGATTTACAAACATACAGTATGATGCTAATAGAATAGCTTAAATTATGGGTGTTATTCCATTTTTGATTAAATTGAAAAACATTTTAAACACACCACTGTGTAATGCAGTATTCTTACCTTTACTTGTAAATGAAGTCCATTCGCCTTTCCTTCTGGACGAAGATCTCGATGACTTTGTTGTAGAAGTCCTCCTTTTTGTCTTTTTCTTTGAGTTTTACAAGTCTGTTCGTCTCAATTGAGATAATTGCCAGGGAAGAAAGTCGTCCTTGATCAGTCCTATTCCGACTGTATGTCTTGATTCTTTTCAATGCAGAAAACGACCTTTCCACAGATGCCGTCGTAGCAGGAATAGTGAGCACCAGCTTGAGTAACTTTGTTGCTTCTGGAACAGTCCCGATCAGATCCTTTTGGGCTAAAAAGTTGAGAAGCTCTCCAGGAGATTTGCATTCACTCCTGACCTGTTGTGAACTATACAGTCCAATTAGATCGGACTTCAGCCTGACAAAGTCAAAATACCTGGCATACTTTGATAAGCTCTGCAGTTTGGTGTCATCAAAGCGTTGTGACATTTCCTGAAATTTTGCACAATCGACCAATCCAAGGAAAGCTAGCTCACCAAAATGATCAAACCTAGCTTTCATTTGCTCACGGACATTGTCCAGAATGTTGAAAAACTTCCGTCTCCTTTCATCTTTGAGTGACGGGTTACTTTGGCTTCTCTCATTATCTGTCAGACCAAGTGCGGTGCATCTCTGCTCAAACTTGTCATAGAAAATGTCAAACTCTTCTCTCATACGTTCAACAACTCCAATTGTGTCACGTATCCGTGCACAACAATGTCCAATGTCCATTGTTTTGTTCTGCAGCACTCTAAAGAGGGGATCAGTATGACAGAAAATATCCTCATAAGCCATGATCAAAAAGCATGTTGATGCTTTTGATAACCACTTATCATATCCAATGGCCATCATTTGGGTGTCGTTATCCCAGTTATCAGGATCCTCGCTAATGATGCGGAATAATTCACGCAGATCACTTTGGTACATGCTTATTGATTGTACCAGCCTTGAATTTGAGCTCCATCTCGTGGGCGCTGCTCTTGGTAAACGCCGCTTTACAACTTCATCTAGTAACTGAGTGCGTTTTACTGACTTGCTGAAAAATGACGCTAGTCCCTCCACTGTTTTAAAAAAGGTTTTACACTCAGGCATGCATTTAGCAGAATGTGAGAGTACAAGGTTCAATTTATGTGCATAACAGTGGGTAAACATTGCCTCTGGGACCTTTTCTTTTATCTTAGCCTGCACCCCGTTAAGCTCTGATGCCATCACAGCCGCTCCGTCGTATGTCTGAGCTACCAGTTTTGTGACACAGTCATACTTGTTCAAAACTCCCAAAACATACTCAGCTACAGCAGTGGCACGTCTATCATCACTCACATCATCAAATCCCAAAAACGCCTCCTTCACCTCACTGCCCCCTTCATGTATAGTCACGTAACGTAAAATTACAGAGATCTGGGCTTTATTTGTGACATCAGTTGTCTCATCCACCTCCACTGCAATAAATTGGGCTGCATTAATCTCCTTTTTAATATCATTTCTGATCACATCACCGACTGCTTCTATCAAATCATTCTGTATTCTGTTTGATAAGCCAGAAAACACAGTGGATGTCTCCAGGTGATTAGCTAACCTTTCATCTTTCTCTGCATAAGAATACAATAGTTCCACATAATTTCCACGATTGGAAGAGCTTGCGCTCTCATCATTACCACGAAATGCCAGCTCCTGCTTGGCCAAAAAGCAAGTGGCATTTATAAGGTCTTTCAAAATCTCACGGTTTTCCTTTACCTTAGCATTGTGGATGCTGATATTAAGTCTCCGTTGTTCATCAAGAGCCAGATCAATACGTGAGGTTCCAAATGTTTTTAAAGAAATCTGACTTTGAATGTGAGTAGCTGATCTTTCATGTTTGTCGAGGCTCCTTGGCAAGTTTTTCAGATCACAATATCCAGTTTGGGTCCATGGACCATTGTCACTCGTTGAGAATAAAAGGCAGGGAAAGCAGTAAAGGCGATTTTTTGCAGCACATCCACAAAGCCAATCTTTTCGAGAATACCAATCCTTTTGAAATGAACGCGTTGTACTCCGTCCAGGGAGGCCTGTCGTTTGAAGCAAGTCTCGCAGATCTGGCGTTGGTCGCCCACTATGTATGACTTCTTGCTTTGATTGAAAGTCCAGTTTGGAAAAGTTTCTTATCTTAGATATTATATCCTCCATTTTCAGCAGCGAAACAGCATTGCAGTCTACACAAGCAGTTGTTGGTTTGTTGTTGTTTCTTTCTTTGCAAGAGTAAACCGGGTCATGAACTATTGACCGTGGGCTCAGTATCGCCCCCTTCTTTGAGGCAGAGGTACTGGCTGCCTCAAAGCATGCCTTTTCCTGCCGGCAACATGCACGCGCCATTTGCACGCGCTCAATGCAGTGTGTGAGTGGTTGCACAATCTCGCGCACTCTGTGGGGAGGCTCTACCCGTCACTGCCTCACTTCCCGTGATTCTTGTCTCTCCGTTGTTATTTGAAAAGGAAGTACAGGATTTCAGCGATTTTGACTATGAAAATGATCAAAATATATAGGAACCACACCAAAATTGCATTGAAAGCATAGACCAGAGGACAAATATGAATACTTATTTGATCATAATATTTCTTTTTTAACATTTTATGGTGAGAGCTGAGGCAAGCATTTTGAGCCTTTTACCCCCCCTGTTGGCAAGGTGAGGCACTGCCTCACCTGCCTCCCCTGACTGCACGTCACTGCCTGGAGTGGACCCCGTCGCCGCTCGTCTGTATTTGGATAGCTGGAGTTGGCCCGGATCGCCGACCGGTCTCGCCGATACTCCGTCGTCTGGATGCAATCGTGTCGCTCTGTACAAAGTACTCGTTCGCACACTCAAAGTTTAGTTCAATCGGTTCACATGCTCGCACTCTTAGCCGGCTGTCCGTCTCGCACTCGGCTGCGTTCACCTCTCTCTGTCCACTCTCAACGCACGTCCGTCTCCCTTGCCGTTCACCTACAGAATGATTCAGACTCTACTCATAAAGGCCGCCCCTCTGCTCTACCGAGCTCTCATTGGTTAGTGATGACATCAGTTCGCCCGCATTTGGCGAGCTGCTGGGCCTAGTTACACTATCAGTTCTCTCTTCAAGACACACATGCACAGTTCAGGGGAAAACAGCGTTAATGTCCACACAACACAATACATTATACAGAAACCTAGGGAAATAAAAGAAAATGAATATAATTACGATATTTGCAGGCTGTAAAATAATAATAATAATAATAATAATAGCTTGGATTTATATAGCGCTTTTCTAAATACCCAAAGCGCTTTACAACAGAAAGAAACAACAACTTTATTATGAAAACTTTAAAAACAACAAATATAAATACAAAAGTTAAAAGTATGTCAGGTACTAGGGAGGCATAATTTGCCAGACCTCAGCTGGGATAAGCTATCTTGAAAAGGTGAGTTTTTAGTGAAGCTTTGAATGAGGGGAGGGAGGGAGCGCTTCTGAGGTGGTTGGGGAGAGCGTTCCAGAGGGTGGGGGCAGAGACGGAGAAAGCCCTGTCCCCCCTGGTGCGGTACTTGGCTGTGCGGGCCTCCAGGAGGTTGGCTTCACAGGATCTGAGGGATCGGGTTGGGATGTAGGGGTGGATGAGATCAGAAAGGTAGGAGGGAGCCAGGTTATTGAGAATGAAGCAGCAGTGATTGTATTGAATTAGTGTATATCCTGATAAAATTATTATGTAATGATAAAGCACAGACATACACACACACACACACACACACACACACACACACACACACACACACACACACACACACACACGTAGTAGTGAAACCTTTATTTAATTAAACAAACATTATCATTACCCCCCCCCCCCCAAGTATAAAGAGGGTTCTTTGAGTTTACAAAGCAACTTTATAACTTAGACACAAAACAATGTAACAATGTAGAATGTTAACAAGAATCGAACTATAGGAATCCCCAATGGAAATAAGCCATAGACTTTCTTGAACAAACTTTTAAGCAGACCTTATATTGTACTTCCCTGTACATGTCTTTGAAATTGTTAATAATTTATTCAATCAATCAAAAAAGAATATGACTTGTTAAATTCTGACAAATGTGGACAGACTCTGTTCTACTGTTCTGGAGCAAGCAAAGCACAATCCATCAAAATAAACTTTTTTTTTTTTTTTTTTTTTTTTTTTTTTCGACATCACAGACATCAACAAAACATAACAAGACAAACACACCAGATTATCATACACAAGTCAAACACGGGTAATTCACCTATCATATAAAAATACAAAAGTACAAAACACGAGCAATTCACCGATCATATAAATAGTACAAAAGTTAGCAACCTCTTGGAAAACGTGGACATCTACTAAAGTAGCCATTATGGACTAAACGTCCAGATGCGCCATAATAGGACCCCAGATGAACTCGAATGCAGTATGACTGTCCTGTTTAAAGCATCGAAGCCTCTCCAAATGAATAATTGACACAAATTCTGTAAGCCATCTGTTGAAACAAGGTATAGTAGAGGATTTCCATTCAGTTAATATAATTCTTTTGGCTACTAGTGTACCAAGCATAAGTGTCTGTTGGACAGAGTACGGCAGAGAAAGAGAAGCTTCGGAGCAACCAAACAGGACAGTCAGTGCATCGGGCTCAATGCGAATACGATATACACTACTGTACCAAGCAAAAATGCTTTGCCAGAATGGAACAATCCTTGGGCACGACCAGAACGTGTGTCCCAGCGTGCCCTTGGATGTGGTGCATCTGTCACAGATATCTGAAACGTTTGGATACATTTTATTCATTTTTACTTTGGAGTAATGTAATCTGTGCATAACTTTAAACTGAACAAGCTGCAGTCTGGCATTGACTGAGCCTGAATGGATTCTCTTCAACCCCTCGCTCCAGATCTCGTCGGACAGTTCCAGCCCAATATCAGCCTCCCAAGATGCCCTAATGTGGTTTGTTGACGGAATAGATGATTTGGAAAACAACGAGACAAATTTAGAGATGAGATGTTTAGAGTATGGATGCTGTCTCATCAAAGCATAAAAGCAGTGTTCTTCAGGCAAATTTTGATAGTTGTTAAAATTGTTTAGAACAAAATGTCTAACTTGAAAGTAACGAAAAAGGTGGGATTGTGGAAGTGAAAATGCTTCTTTCAGCTCTGAGAATGCAGCAAATTGGTTGTTTATGTATAAATCGGCAAAGGATATCAAACCCTTCTCCTTCCACTCTGTAAAAGCTGGATCTGACTGAGAAGGAATAAAGTTGTGATTAAAACAAATTGGAGAGTATATTGACAGATCCGGAACCGAAAGTGCTCTTTTTACCTGTTTTAATATTTTTATTGAATTTTCCAAAACCCAATTGTCACCCAATAGGTGGGTTGGGTAGTCTTTAAATGAGAACAATAGAGCTGAAAGAGAGCTGTCCCTTACTGCCTGAGATTCGAACTGGAGCCATTTGGGGGCATCAGATGAAGTTTGAGGAGACTGGTTTTGCCAGTATATTAATGCTCTCAAATTAGTGGCCCAGTAGTAATGTTGAAATACAGGGAGGGAGAACCCCCCTAGTATCTTAGATTTTTGTAAATGACACTTTGAGATGCGATTGGTTTTATACCCCCAAATAAAAGGCATTATTATTGAGTCGATTTGTTTAAAAAATGACAATGAAAGTTTAATTGGGATGTTTTGAAATATGTACATGAACCTGGGGAGAGAGACCATTTTAATGGCATTCACGCGCCCTATCATAGATAGCGGCAACGTTCTCCAATACTCAATGTCTGTCTTAAGTTTAGCTATTAGGGGAGTAAAATTATATTTAAACAGAGACATTGGGTTCAACGATATAGATAAGCCCAGGTATGTAAATTTATCAGTGGCTATTTTAAAGGGGAGGGATTCAAGATACGCTCGATCTAAATTGTTACTAAGGGGGATAAAGGCGCTCTTTTGCCAATTAATCGAGTACCCAGACAGCTTGCCAAAACGATTGATTAATGAGAGAAGCGGAGGGATGGATGAAGATGGATCCATCATAAAAATTAATAAATCGTCCGCGTAAAGCGATAGTTTACATTCCACATCCCCTACCTTAATTCCTTTAATATCAATATGCTTTCTAATAGCAATAGCGAGCGGTTCAAGCATTAAATTGAACAATAAAGAGCTTGCGCAACAGCCCTGTCTCGTCCCGCGTTGTAGCTTGAAGGACGCTGATTTATTACTATTAGTCAGAATGGAGGATGTGGGGGCAGCATAAAGCATTTTAATCAGCTTCAAAAAATAATCACCAAATCCGTAATGCCTTAATGTGGCATGCATATATCTCCAGTCGATCTGATCGAAGGCGCGCTCTGCGTCGAGCGATATGACTACGGGTTTATCATCTGATTCATATTTAGCATACATTATATTAAATAATCTGCGAGTATTAAAAAAAGAAAATCTCCCGGCCAAAAACCCATTCTGATCCGGGTGTAAAAGAGAATGCATGTGTCTAGCAAGCCTGGCAGATATAATCTTGGCTACCACTTTTTGATCAAAGTTTAAAAGACTGAGAGGTCTATATGCTGATGGCTCCGATTCATCCTTCCCCTTTTTAGGTAGCAAGCAAATATTGGCCTCGTAAAGAGACTGTGGAAAGATGTTACTATCAATAGAGTGTTTAACCATTCTGAGTAACAAAGGAGAAACAAGATCACTGTATGCCTTGAAAAATTCTGCTCCAAATCCGTCAGGCCCCGCGGCCTTGCCACTCGCGAGAGATTTAATAGCGTCCTTAACTTCATTGATAGTAATTTCAGAATCAAGGTCGGCCTTGGCGATCTCGTTTATTTTAGGTAAATCAACAGATGTTAAAAATGATTCGATCTCGTCGTCGTCGTCGGCAGTATTCTTAGCTTTATACAGATTTTCGAAGTGATCTCTAAAGTGGTTATTAATGGCTTGAGGATCAGTTAATAGTTCACCAGTCGAGGACTTAAGTTTAAGGATAGACCTGCTTGCCTGCTCACCACGCAACTGTCTGGCCAACAGTTTACCAGGCTTGTCACCCAGTTCAAATTGTTTTTGTCTCAGTTTAAGTATCTGTTTGTTAACCTGGTCACTCAGAATGGTATTATATTCATATTTCAATTTCATGACGGAACACAGATCTTTCACTAACAACGACGTTCTATAGAGCCTCTCAGCATCCAAAAGTTGCACCTCAATATCAGCGAGTCGTTTACGCCGCGCTCTCTTTTTAGAAGCTTCGTATGCAATTATTTTTCCTCTCGCCACTACCTTAAATGATTCCCATAATATAGAATCAGAAACGTCACCTTTATCATTAAATAACAAGAAATCATTAATGGATGTTTTCATGTATTCATTGAAATTACTATCCTGCAGTAGCAGAGAGTTAAAACGCCAAGGGAAAAAAGCTTTTGGAAGGGACCATTTAAAAGACATAGCGAGAGGACTGTGGTCGGCGATTACGATTCCCTGATATTTTGTATGCAACACATTTGATATCAACTTTGAATCAATAATAAAAAAATCAATACGTGTATACGATTTGTGAGCATGAGAAAAAAAGGAATATTCTTTGTCAGTAGGATGCTGTAACCTCCAAATATCAACTAAATTAAATGATTTCATTAGGTTAAGCATAGTACACGCCGCCTTGCTAGGAGGAGAAGGACGTGTTGACAAGCGGTCGAGGTAACCATCCAAAAATAAATTGTAGTCACCACCGATTATCAAATTAGTTGAATTCGGATCAGGCAATAAATTAAATAACCTCCGAAAAAACTCTGGGTCGTCAGTATTAGGACCGTAGATATTAACACAAGTAATGGGGATATTATTGATTTTACCAGAGATGATCAAATATCTACCATTAGTATCACTAATAAGAGAAGTTAATTGAAACGGTACACTTTTTCTAAATAAAATAGCAACACCTCTAGCTTTGGATGAAAA
This sequence comes from Nannobrachium achirus, assembly GCF_963921795.1. Lineage (NCBI taxonomy): Eukaryota > Metazoa > Chordata > Actinopteri > Myctophiformes > Myctophidae > Nannobrachium > Nannobrachium achirus. The sequence goes on along the minus strand of NC_137810.1, from coordinate 74,575,621 downwards.
CGTGGATTGATACACCTCGGAAAACCAACTCGCTTTAAGTCTACTTTGATCAGATGGCTTGATGTGTGTCTCTTGTAAGAATATAATATCGGCAGATAGTGATTTTAAATAAGAGAAAACCTTTCCTCTCTTGACTTGACTTCCCAATCCATTTACATTCCAAGTAACAAAAGTTAAATTTCCAATATCGGTGCTGTTATTGCTCGTGCTCATAGCAATCAGTTAATAGAAATGAGATATATATGATAGGCATAGGCTTACTCGTTTTGAATAACATATAACACATAATGCAGTCTGGTACATTTAACATAAACCCCCCACCGCCCCCCACCCCTCCCACGAGCCAAACGATTTGGCAATACCCCTTCCCACATAATCTAAATGAGACTACTAGGCCGTCGTATGGGTCAGTTAAGACCATTAAACGTCAAATTTAGTAGGCCCACTGCAGTGAGAAAATAAATAAAATATCAACGAAATCTAATTTACAAATTAATCACCCTAACTGTGCAATAATGAAATCGAACAAATATAATGATACTAAATAATAATAATAATAACAACCACTAACCCCAAACAAATAGTGTACTACAAATGTTTTATTTATTTAAATAACACCCTCTTTATGTGATAACATCGTTAAAAACAAATATGGAGAAAAAAGAAATAGAAAAGAAAATAACGAAAACAAGAGACCAATTAATGAAAACAAAAAGGGAAAAGGAAAACAGCTACTTAGGGAAAATAAAACAAACAAAAACAGATAAGGGAAAAAAAAGGCTAGTGCATTATATTACGTCTTGCGGTTCTGTGGCTTTTACCCTCGCTTGAAGAAATCAGTCCGAGTCAGAAGGCAGATTGTCGGCAAAGGTTTTAGCCTCCTCAGGATCGGTGAAGATGGTGGTCTTTCCTTTATGCTCGACATGTAGTTTAGCTGGAAAACGGAGAGATGTTTTCACACTAGCTTCGCGGAAAATCTTGATGGCCGAGCTGAAAGCTTGGCGTTGTTTCAGTACCTCTGGTGAATAGTCCGGGAAGATGTGAATTCTGGAACCGTTGTATTCCAGCTGGCCTTTCTCCCTGCTCAAACGTAGAATCAGCTCTCTGTCTTGATACCGGTGCATCTTGGCGATGAAGACCCGGGGACGTTTTCCTCCAGCTCCGCCGCCTCCGCCGCCGCCGCCGCCTCCGCCTCCCGCCGATGCGGGTCCAATGCGATGGGCTCTGTCCACCTCCACCGGCCTGGCAAAAGCATCCGGGCCAAAAAGTGAACCGATCAGCTCAGTTATGAAGGTTGTAGGATTACCCTTCTCCAAGCCCTCGCCGATTCCAATGAACCGCAGGTTCGAGCGCCTGGAGCGCCCGATCAGGTCGATCACCTTCAGGCCAAGCTGCTCGTTAGCCGCTTGCAGTTCTTGGCAGGTTTTTTCCAGCGCGTCCAGTCGGGTGTCGTGAGATGACACGGCGGTGGCAATACCATTCACTTTCTTTGCTACTGCAGTTTGTTCCTTCTTCACAAGCTTGAGAGAGTTTTCAAGGGAGTCCAAACGAGTGGTTATGGAACTCACAGACTGTTCGATTAACTCCCTCATTTCTTTACCCTGCCTCTCGATCGCGGCCATTATAGCTGTTGTAGATTCGTCCAAAGGCATGTTGAGGAAGCTGGCCACGACGAGTAGGCCCCATCAAAAGCAAGACAAATATCAGATGTTGTAAGGAAGCCAGACACTGATGAACCGCAAGTGTCGGATGATTAAAAAATATTTAAAACAAATTCCTCATGAGCGGAGCTACTGCACACACAGCTACTCCATACGTCAAAATAAACTATTAATGTTCATTTGTGTGTATTAAATGATCATTTGTCATCTGTGTGAACTAACTTAAACTAAAGGCTTTCCCCTGTATGAGTCTTCATGTGTGTTTTTAGATTACTCGTTTGAGCAAAGCTTTTACCACAAACTGCACAAGAAAATGGCTTTTCGCCTGTATGAGTCCTCATGTGTGTTTTTAGTTTACCTGCGTTAACACAGCCTTTACCACATACAGTACACGAAAAGGGTTTTTCGCCTGTATGAGTCATCATGTGCGTTTTTAGATCACACTTGTAACTACATTGTTTACCACAAACATTACAAGAAAAGGGCTTCTCGCCTGTATGAGTCCTCATGTGTCTTTTTAGATGACTTGTGCTAACACAGCCTTTACCACAAACTGTACAAGAAAAAGGCCATTCTCCTGTATGGATCATTGAGTGCCTCTTCAGATCTTTCTTATTATTAAACATTTTGCCACAGTCTGTACAACTAAAACTTTTCTTCCCTGTGTGACTCCTCATGGATTGAGTTTGTTTTGATGATTTCAGGTCCTGGGACAGCTTGCACTGTCCTCCCACATGTTGTGTCTTGTGTGATTTCAGTGTGTTTAAAGCTGACTGATCTCCCCTGGTCTCCTCCCACTCATCACTGTCTTCAGTTTCTGATTCAGAACAGTGTGAAGAGAGAAGATGGTCATCACTAGTTGGTTGTGATGTTCCACAGTCCTCTACATCAGCTTGTGTTTTCATGTGTTCAGTTGAGGTGCTGGCTACAGGCGCTGGCTCTCTGTTTTCATCATCACCTTCACTTTTCACTGCTAGTAATGTCAATGTTGACCCACCAGCCTCTTCCTCCTGTTCTTCTTTAATCTGTGGAGGTTGTTGTTCCTCCTGAACCAGACTGGAGCACCACTCCTCTCTACACACAGGGGCATGCAGGAAGTCTAGGAAAAAGATACAAGACTTTAGTTTTACTACGTTTTACTACAATGTTCCCTCAGTTCACTGAAAAATGGAGCACACACATCGTTTTACTACAATGTTCCCTCAGTTCACTGAAAAATGGAGCACACACATCCTTCAGTGCCTCGGTGTAGGACAAACAAAAGTGCAACAAAATAAAATAAAGTCTGCAAAGTATTACACCTTAATTAAAACCTTAAAAGCGATTCTAAGGCTAGTTCCATTCCTTGATTCTGATTGGCCGGTTTCCCTTAATTGCTGTGGTATGTGAGCCTATAATCCCCACCTTGTTTCAAAGCCAGGTGTGTCATTTTTTTCCACAGTGCTGTGAGGCGGAACTAGAGAAGGGAACGTTTGATTTTCTCTCAAATCCTGCCGTGCGTGCATAGGACGGTGACTGAATGGTTCCGGGCGGGGCTTGTAAAGGCAACAAGCGCCCTCTATTCTCCAGGCACTACTCGGCTGTTTAGTTTAGGTTGCTATGCTAGCGGTTTTGATGTGATGTTCACCCACATGCTAAATCTGGATGAAAATAAACATGTGTATGGATCGAATATGGTTCTTAACATGAGACTGATCTAACACTTAAGTGTTGTTTCCCTATTTTTTTGGCAAAAAGAATGACGCACACTGGCTAAACACACACTGGCTTCCGTTCCTGGAATGTGGATGGTAAACAAGGAAATGTCTCTTCCTGGTCGTGGAGAAGTGTACCTTTTTGGTATGTTACACCAGCTGAGAGGGTTGGACTCCGCCTTGTGTTTCCCAACGCCTCTCAGCCGGTGTAAAATACCCTGTAACCACTCGCCTCTTGTGGCTTATTGCTTCAATAAGATATTGTTTGAAAGAAGACTTGAAACTAGCAATTGAATGTCTTTCTAAAAAAAAATACTCTCCAGAAATAAGACTAGAATTATTATTATTATTTTGAAAGTAATGACGTGCAAGCTCAACGAGTCTTCTGCAGCAGTTTGGTTAATGCAGGGTTCCATGCATTGATTGTTAATGCCACCTTCACTTATAACAGAAATAAACAGAGTGCTTGAAACTTACTGAGATCCAGGTGGTCTTCAGGTTCCTGTTTAAGGTGGTCTTCAGGTTCCTGTTTAATAGAAACAGTCCTGGCTGGAGAACTGATCTTCACCTGCAGACTGGACTCCACACACTGATCTGGAATGAAGGAATAACATGGAAACCTTAATAATAAGGACTTGAATAATAGACATTGGTGTGAAATTAATATAAACTTGAACTCGTTGATTGCTTTCATAAAGAAAAATGGTTTCAGTGTGTCCATCATGCACGGCGTGCACAGCGTCAAAGGAGATGGAGGCAGGATCATTTTACATGGGAGCCAATGGAGAATCTGACTAATATGACTTGTTAAATTCTGATAAATGTGGACAGACTGTTCTGCTGTTCTGGAGCATGCAAAGCCATCACAAGAAACGAGATGATATCATTGTATGAACCGATCATGTTTTTATTTTTTATTACTCATGTGGGTGTTTTTAGTTGACCCTCGTGAAAACAACCTATACAGTGCAAGAAATTGGCTTTTCACTAACTAGGCACCAAAGAAAACTAAAGACGTGTGTTGTGTCTTGTGTGTTTTTAGAGTACCAATTTGATTAAAGAAATGGCAACACATTTGTTGGAGTAACAATGCATTTTAACATTTCAACAACATATCCTCTATCGCATTCCCACAACTGGTCTGACATGCTTTCAAAACAGCACACACAAAATTGCCCTGTTTGACTTGTAAACAGAAAACGATTGAAAGGCTGTGTGCCCAGACCAGAGACCACAGGGGAAGGTTTAATACAAATGAACTAGAACTAACCCCCATGCACAAAACTCCATCATGGATATTAAATCCACAACAGTCTCACAAATTGAACACTTACTTACATGAAAACAAGTGTGTTGTAGTTATTGTACCAACCTGCTCTGTATAATTTGTCCATGTCCAGAAGTCTGCTTTTGTGGTTGATTTCTTGCTCCAAGCTGAAAGCTTCGTCCTCATACTCTCTTACAATGTGTCCAATGGCCCCAAATATCTCTTCAGCAGCTGCAAATAGTCTCTCATTGACCAAGGACTTCAGTGTTTGTAGTAAAGCCATTTCTCTAAGGTAGCTCTCTGAGTTTCTCTGACAAATACACCAACCAAGAGAAGCAAGTTCAGCCTTTAACAACTTGCAGAGACTAAAGTGTCACCAGACATAAACAGAGCCTGCTAAATACTCACAGAGAGTCTGATGGCCCAATCAGAGAGTGGGGGGTTGGGGCAACAATAGACAGAAACTGGCCAATAGTTGAACCCTTCAAGTCCCTTCACATCTGAACTCTCCCATACAGTACAAAATACACATGTTGATGCGACTTCATAATTTGACATTTGATTGCTGTAATGTTTAGCATTCTGTGTTGCACAAAGGCCTATATAGCACCCATTCTTGAACAAAACCTTTATTTTATGTTGTTTAGCTTAGAGCTATTAATACAAATATATGTACACATTTGTAAAGTAGGTTTAATTGATATAGGCCTACTGGTATCTGTTTGGTGCATCATGTGTTTGGTAAAAACAACAAAAAAAGTATTTCACTAGTAAACACTCCAGTACAAAAGGCTTTGATCAGCCTAATCCCAGAAATAAGACAAGAGATGATATGTAAAAAATGGGGGTGGATTAGGTGTTTCAGGGGGATCCCAGCAAACCACGTGAACCCTCATAATAATCATTATCATAGTATTAATAGGCAAACATTCGCAGAAAGTGAATAATAATCTAAAAGCAAACAATATGTTGCAATTCAACGCTTTGTGAGCTTTTACATCAGCTAATTTGGTCATTTGGTGTAGAGGAAAAAGGAGGAACAGTCAACACAGTGGGTCATGTAGCAAGACTATGTTAACCTGTTTTATATTTATATTTGACATACTATGAAAACAGTGTGGTGCATTGTGAACTGGAAGATCAGCTTTTTACAACAAATAAAAGGGGAAATGGAAATCTTTGCTTTGTTGTATTCTCATTCCAGTAGACTCACCTTTTAATTTGATCTCTTTATAAACTATTAACATCTCTGGGTTTTCTTTCTTTTGTGAAGACAAAACAGTCCGCGTGTTGATGAAGACATTGGAACTTGTGTCTATGTAAATGTTTCTCTGATGATGGCCCATCATCATCATCAAGATGTTACGAGCCTTTCACATTGAAATGACACCTGACTGCAGTTAACTGGAGGAGAGCTGGCAGGAGGTGTTTCTCCACTCCAAGACAAAAGGGAGGTGTTGTTTATACTGGAGGAGAGCTGTGAGGAGGTGGGAGGAGGTGTTAATGTTTATACTCCTACATCAACACACTGGTCCTGCTCAGAGCCTCAGAAGCAGTGTTGCCATGTCCTTTTCTGTAAAGTCGACATATTGGTGGTTTGCGAGTTGCAGTAATTATGTTACACATATTCTGATAACATTATGTAATGATAAAGCACACACAGAGTACATGTAGTAACCTTTATTAAATCAAACAAACGTTACCAATATCCCCCCAAGAGGGTTCTTTGAGTTTACAAAAAAAGAAAAAAAAAGTAATCCAAGAATGGAAATTGAAACAAACCATAGGCTTTATTGAACACATCCTTTTAGCAGACCGTGTATTTTACTACGGGTGACAGCCGGAATGTAGACGGCACCCGGGAGCAGGTTGGGTTAGCGCCCCAGCTTGTGTCTTCCGGAAGAAGCCCAACACACCCACGGTCAGGCCTTTCAAGCCGCAAGCGGAGCCTGCAGCACCACCGTTGGGCGAGGTGGAACCTGCAGTACCATTGCGGCTCAAGAATCCACCACTCCTGAGTGAAATGTCTGGGGCTGAAGTCTGCAGATGTGACTTATAAGGATTGGAATGTGACCTGAGGGCAGCATTCAATTTCATTGGTCCTCGCGCCTGGCCAATCAGTAACAGTTGGAGGCGGGGCGGGAGGCGGGTTCAATGCAATTTTGAATTGTTCAGCGGCAGCCATCTTTGTATCACAGTCAGTCAGTCAGTTAGTCTGCTCCTGCTGGCTTCAGTGAAAGCCTGCTACTGCTTCAGTGCAAGCCTACTACGACACTAAACTATTAAAATCTTCACTACTCTCTACACTAACTAAGCATATTGCTTCATCTGCAAGGTAAGACTTTTAAATATGAATTTGTTGATGTTTGCTAGAACTACATTTAGAAACTTTCATTAGGCTAAGGTTTGCTAGCTGACTAACAAGGTGTTGATTTCATTTAGCTAATGTTAGCCACTGTAGCTTAGCCTTGTTACCATAGATAGTCTGCTATGTTGAAACTAGCTGTTCAAACTCTGCCTTGAAATGCAATGTTATTAAATAATTTTCAAATGTAGCAACCTAGCAGGTTGCTAATGTTAACATTTTCAAACATAGCTAGCAAGCTACTGTTGTTAGCTAATGCAGCTTGGCCTTGTAACATAGCTACTCTGTTGAAATTAGCTGTTCAAACTGCCTTGAATTGCAATGTTATCTAAATCATTTTGTTGTGTTGAGGCGCCTCAGTGCGGCTGCAGAGTTCATGTGCAACCTCTTCCAGAGAGAGATAGAGACACTAGAAACTAGTGTCTCTATCTCATTGCCCTCAGAGCAGCATTTTAACATTGGTCTATGCATATTAGCGGGGCAGTTAAGGAGAACAATACTTCAGTTCTGGAAAGAAGCACCAAAATTTGACAGAGTGTACCTCTTGGGTCATTCTTTAGAAAAATCACATTAGACACTTAATTTTCAAAATGGCCGCCAGTTTTAAAGATGGCCGCCTTTTCGGATATGTTTTACAGTACGCCAGCCAGTTAATATCGAATTTTCATAATATTAGCGTTGTTTCGTAGGTTTTAAAACATCCTGAGTTCATCTTTATATTACAAAAGAGTAAGTGATCTACTTCCGGGTCATGTATCGCTAACTTAAATACCAAACCACTTGGCCAAGATGTACTACATATGTACTAAATATAGCTTAAAAATTCAAACACCCATGTCACCTTTGCAAGATGTCGTTTCCAAACCTCTGTATACAGTTGTATTCGTTATTACCCTCATATTTTGCCTCTGTATAAAATAGTCCGCCGGTCAAATATGTCCGACCGGAAACGTGCGCTGCGGCACAATAGTTCCGCCACAATAGTTCCGCCACAATAGTTCCCCCCTCCAATTTTTTTTTTTTTTTTAACTTTTTTTTTTTTTTTTTTTTTTTTAACTAGATGTGAGCGGCCCAAAGGGCCGCGACCCTCTAGTTTATTACACTTTTAAAGCAGCCAGAATAATCTTTCTGACTTTTGGTTGGGGTCTTTCCTCACCTGGGACCCCCCAGACAGACCCCTGAGCCTATTTCAGTAATCGCTCTGCTCCTGCTCCAGAACAATGTTAAATTAGATCTGAAATATGCTCTGAAATCAAAAAAGGACTAGTAGCAAATAACAGAGGTCTTCCACGGGGGGTCCGGGACCCCTGGGTGGGGTCCTCAGAGCTACTACAGGGGGCCTGCCAAATTTTACATTTGAAACTTCGAATGCTTTTATGTATCCTGGTTTTATGTATTGTACTTTGATGGTTTATTAGTATTCTCAGTATTATTTATATGTTTTTTTGTGTTAAACAGTTATGGTTGACAGCTGTTACTGCAGGGATTGCAATAATGAAGGCATTGCAACTTTTCACTTTGGGGGCAGAACAACATTTCCATTTATTGCACTGCACTCACACTGACAACACACAGACAGAGACAGAGACACAGACACAGACACAGACACAGACAGACACACACACACACACACACACACACACACACACACACACACACACACACACACACACACACACACACACACACACACACACACACACACCTCTGTTATCGTCACCCCAAAACCCTCACCTTATCCTCTTATAGAGCCCATGGTCAATTACGCCCAAAGAGATTCACTACAATACAGTCATTTCAGACATGCAGGATATATTTGTCCTCCAACCTAATAGTGTTGACACAGTCTCCACCATAGCATAGAGTGAAAGGCAGGTTAATTGAGCAGCTGCACCGTCCACAACCTGCTTTGCAGACACATTTGATGAGCTCAAGTACTGCCTTTGGAGCAGGGAGAGCAAGAAACCTAACTGGAATTTACCCTCTACAGGGCAATTTGTCAGGTATGATTTATCCTGCATTGTGACGGAGTTGGCACGGAGGTAATGTGGTAGCAGTGCAGCACGAGTTGGAGGTAGCATCTCACCCTCCAAGTTCTTTGACAGAAATTGTTCCCATCTGAGTAATCCCAGGGTTGTTGGACCTTTTGAACTGTAAACATGGCATGCAAAATGTTCCGACTTCAATGTTGATGGAAGCTCACCATTTATAAGCTCAGGAGGAATGGCCAATGGCCTTGCCAAGGTCCTTGATGGCTTGGTCATCATCATCATCATCAAGTCATGACCCACTCAAGGCATTGACCCATGTCTTTTTGGTGATTCCAACAAATGTTCTTCCCCAGTCAGCACCTGAAAAACTATGTACGCAAAGGAACTCTTGACATTTGTACCATCCAATAACTTGAACTCACTCGAATATATACATTTCCTTTTTTTTGTACCGGAGGCAAGGACTTATAAGGAATCGGGGTATCAGCCTCTTCATGTGTTTGCACTTGCTCAAAATCATGTCCCTTGATGAAGGTATCGTATTATGATGCCTACTTTGTCATACCTGACAAATTTCCCTGAGCTTCCATCAATTGAAAGAAATAGATGGAATTCAGAGAGTGGAGGGTATGTTCCAGTCAGGTTTCTTGCCCTCCCTGCTCCAAAGGCAGTACTTGAGCTCATCAAATGTGGCTGCAAAGCAGGTTACAAGGGAGGGTGCAGCTGCTCAAACAATAACCTGCCTTGCACTCCTCCCTGCAAATGCTATAGTGCAGGGGTGGGCAACTTTGATGATGGCGAGGGCCACTACTCCAGAGGGCCACATTGCATATTGCTACGTTCTACTTTGACATTCTAGTATCTTATACAAAAGAAGCTAAAATAGCAGATCTACAAGCTCAAAAGCATCGCGATGCGATGCGTTTTGAGCTTGTAAATCGGCTATTTTTGCTTCTTTTGAATTAGAATCCTGAATATTTTATTTTTTATTTTTAAATTGGAATCCTGAAATCTAACATTTTGATAAAATTGTAATACTACTATACTGTCATTAAGCTACTAAGATAAACTGATGGAATTAAAGCAGGTCATGTTTGGAATTGTAACAGCTGAAATCAATAATATATTAGTATTCCGGTATTAACCTGTGGGCCGCATTAAGTGACGGTGGGGGCCGCATGTGGCCCCTGGGCCGCCAGTTGCCCATGTATGCTATAGTGGAAACTGTCAACATTATTAGGGAGGACATGTATAGTAGTGAATTTCTTTGGGTACAATTGACCGTGAGCTCTTAACACTCAGGACGCCACCATTCACTTACGCTTTATTTTGAAGAGCCCCGGAAGCTCCGTGCGTGTGCACGTGGGTGTACACTGACGATCCAAGATGGACGTCTGTTTGTTTACAAACGGTCGCGAAAACTAAAATCCTAACCGGGGCCGACCATCACGGCATAGTGTCGCCGTGAAGACAAGCTGATCTCGGCCTCCTCGGCGTTATTTGCACCTTATTTCGAGATAAAGCCGTTTTTATGTTTCAGTATAGAATAGGAGTCAATGGATAATGGCCGCTCTCGGTTGCTTCTGGCTGCGTTGCGTCATAACGTATGCAGTTTTTTCTTTCACCAGCACCCGTAGCAATTGTCTGAGATGCGGGTTACCATGGAAACCTTATCTCGTCTGTGAACGTGTTTGGCTACCGAAAGCAGCCAAACTGTTAAGAGGATAGGGTGCAGGTTTTGGGGTGACGATAACAAAGAGGTGTGTGTGTGTTGTGTTGTCAGTGTGAGTGCAGTGCAATAAATGGACATGTAAAGGCCCATTCCCACTGGGCCAGATAAACAGATAAAAAAAATCTCTTTCTCCAGATATTTTTCCATTCAAAGTGGATGGTAGATACAGATAAAAATAATATCTACCACAGATATTTGCCACCGATACTTTTATCTGTGGCAAATATTTGTTTTATCTGTTCCAGTGGGAATGGGCCTTTAGTCTGCGCGCCCAAAGTGAGAAGTTGCAATACCTTAATTCTTGCAATCCCTGCAGTAACACCTGTGAACCTGTCTGTCTAACACAAAAATGTTATAAATAATACTGAGATACTAATAAAAACAGTTTCAAATGTAAAAAATAAAGAAGAAAAACGTCCCTATCTAGATTCGGCAGGCCACCTGTAGTAGCTCTGAGGACCCCCCAGGGGTCCCGGACCCCCTGTGGAAGACCCCTGGGTATTTGCTACTACTCATTTTTGCTTTCAGAGCCCAGTTACAGCAACTTTGATGCTTCAGTTATGATCTAATTTAATATTGTTCTGGAGCAGGAGCAAAGCGATTACTGAGATAGGCTCCAGGGGTCTGTTTTGGGGGTCCCAAGTGAGGAAAGACCCCAACCAAAAGTCAGAAAGGTTATTCTGGCTGCTTTAAAAGTGTAATAAATGAACTCAGGATGTTTTAAAACCTACAAAACAACTCTAATATTATGAAAATCAGACATTAACTGGCTGGCGTACTGTTCAGAGGCAGCCATCTTGGAAACATGGCAGCCATTTTGATTTTTCAGTGTCTAACGTGTTTTATCATAGGAACAACCCCTAAGGAGTACTTGTGAAAAGTTTTAGGTTTCTTTCCACTTGTGAAGTATTTTAGTGCAAAAATGCATTTATCTGCCCCGCTATATCATTTAAGCTGCCCTCAGAGCAGCATTGACAAAGTGCCCTCAGAGCAGCATTTTAACATTGCTCTTTGCATATTATCTAAGCTGCCCTCAGAGCAGCATTGACCAACTGCCTTCAGAGCAGCATTTTAACATTGGTCTATGCATGTCATTTAGGCTGCCCTCAGAGCAGCATTGACAAAGTGCCCTCAGAGCAGCATTTTAACATTGGTCTATAAATATCATTTAGGCTGCCCTCAGAGCAGCATTGACCAACTGCCCTCAGAGCAGCATTTCAGCAATGCTATTTGCATATCATTTAAGCTGCCCTCAGAGCAGCATTGACTAACTGCCCTCAGAGCAGCATTTTTAGATTGGTCTATGCATCTCATTTAAGCTGCCCTCAGAGCAGCATTGACTAACTGCCCTCAGAGCAGCATTTTAACATTGCTATTTGCATATCATTTAGGCTGCCCTCAGGGCAGCATTGACAAAGTGGCCTCAGAGCAGCACCTTAACATTGGTCTATGCATATCGTTTAAGCTGCCCTCAGAGCAGCATTGACAAACTGCCCACAGAGCAGCATTTCAGCATTGCAATTTGCACATCATTTAAGCTGCCCTCAGACCAGCATTGACTAACTGCCCTCAGAGCAACATTTTAACATTGGTCTATGCATGTCATTTAGGCTGCCCTCAGAGCAGCATCTTAACATTGGTCTATGCATGTCATTTAAGCTGCCCTCAGAGCAGCATCTTAACATTGGTCTATGCATGTCATTTAAGCTGCCCTCAGAGCAGCATTTTAACTTTAGTCTATGCATGTCATTTAGGCTGCCCTCAGAGCAGCATTTACAAACTGCCCCCAGAGCAGCATTTTAACATTGCTCTTTGCATATTATGTAAGCTGCCCTCAGAGCAGCATTGACAAAGTGCCCTCAGAACAGCATTTTAACATTTGTCTTTGCATTTCATTTAAGCTGCCCTCAGAGCAGCATTGACAAAGTGCCCTCAGAGCAGCAATTTAACATAGCTCTATGCATATCATTTAAGCTGCCCTCAGAGCAGCATTTTAACATTGCTCCTTGTATATCATTTAAGCTGCCCCCAGAGCAGCATTGACTAACTGCCCTCAGTGCAGCATTTTAACCTTTCTCCTTGGATATCATTTAAGCTGCCCTCGGAGCAGCATTGACAAAGTTCCCTCAGAGCAGCAATTTAACATAGGTCTGTAACTTTGACAGTGTACAAATGGAACCAAATGGACCTGTTAGGGTCCATTTGGTTCCATTTGTACATTGGAACCAAATGGTTCCTGAGGTCAGGTTGCAGCGGTTGACAGCAGCAGGCTGTTGCCGTTCTGGTGTGAACAGTTCTTTGCACTTTTGTTTTTGTAAAAATGTTTCGTGTGAACTTAATTCAACTCTCATACATTCATATAGGTTGACGGAGGAGGGGGTTCAAGCATCAGTCTGCTGAGGACCTTAATCACCCACAACAGACTGCAGGGAGAGCATACAAGACCATTCTTGGGCCAAGTCCCATTGTACTGTTTACGGTGCCTGAAGAGGTTTAGGGTCCAGCTCCCATATCCTGAGGTCCCCCTACAACTGCATCCTGACGGGTGGAATCATCATGTGGTCCTGGTACAGTAGCTAGTACTGCTCTTCAGTGCGGTCTGCTTAGCGAGCAGTTGGAGGTTAGCTTCCTTCCCTCCAGTCACTATGTGGCCATTTGTCTGTGGCTTATGTTTGGCCAGATTAATTAAACCTTGTTGTCTCTCCAGCCTTACTCGGACACCTGTTGATTGAAGGTTGAAAATACTTCATAATTCCATTGTAATGTAAATACATAGTGTTTGCCCTGTACATGTATGAATAGTAAAAGAGAATGTTACCATGAAGCAGCAAAGAATGTTTAACATGGGAGAGAAAGACAATGTTACCAGATGCAATAAGACCAGTATCGCTCTCTCTCTGTGTCTTTCTGTCTATTTGTACACTGTCAAAGTTACAGACGTGTAAGGGTCGATTTAGACCCCCATAAAGGAACATAGAGAGTCCCTGAAAATACACTTTGAGAACCACTGTATAGACAAATTTAAGCAGCTTAGTTTTTTTTAACCTTGAACCTTGGAAGAGGAAAGAAGACAGCTTGACAATGACAATGTTGTGATATGACACTATTGTCCGTACTGTAACAAAATGGAATGTTTGAGAACAACTGCTCCAGTGAAGTAAGTGAGGTTTGAGTGTTAATAGATGTTTTAAAACTATAATTGATTTAAAATTTTAATTCTGGTATGACAGTTGATTCTGATGTATTTCTGTGAACACTGTAAATGACCACAATGTTTACAATAAAAAAATGATTTCTATCATTTGCATGCTTTATTGGGTAATTGGGTAAACACTATAACTTTAATATAACTGACTCCTCCTCACACGCATGAGAAACATTGCTACACAAAGCACAAAAAGAGTAATGTACTGTAAACCTTCATTATACCGATAATTATTGATAATGGCTTCATATTTATACTATTTTGCTAGAATACTGATGTTTTAACTATAACATACTGGTCATGCTACTGATTTATCTCTTTGTTATTATCTTCCACAATAATAGGTATTACAACAATGAGTATATGAGATACTTCAATGGTTTCCTGTGTAAATAAGCCAAGTGCTTTTCTATGATCTCCTTTTAGTTGACCTTGTACCAGTGAACTGTACCTTCATGAAACTGTACCCTTTCCTATGCAAACCTCTAATAATCAGTCCAATAGGACCCCCATAACTCTGAGGAAGATATTATATTATGGTCTGTCTGTCATTATGTCTCTCTGTAACACTTCATGTTCCATACTGTATGGGCAATAATAACGTCAATGACAGCTCCACAATATTGGACACTGTCACGGTCCTCAATGCTGTCCTAGTTTAAAACTTTATAAGGACATTAAAGCATTGATCAACCCAATTATGGAAGAGGGATTAAAACTGGGTAGGGTTTAAGGGGTTGGCCAGTTTTGTTCAATATACAGTATTGATGTTTGCTTTATTGACATGAGAAAACATACATTTTCATTGCCAAAACTGTTGACAATGGGGAACATACTGTATATACAGTTGTCGGGGGTACAGCAGTGTGTAAACAGAGCTATGTCGCATTGTGTCCTTTAAAGGTAGCAGCTCTATTTCATATTGTGCAGCAGGTCTAGATGATAATCCATGATTTGTAGTCCTTAGGGTGGTTGTGTTCCAGTCTCTAGCCTTCTTTTATCGCCATTGCTAACATGATGGTCGTCTTCAAACTGGTTTAGCCTCCATCATTCTACTCATACTGTCAGTCAGACAGCTAACAGTCTGACTTTCTAAAGTGTTTAGAAACAAAAAATAACCACATTATCTCTATATAATATGGGCCTGTACAGAAGCATAGGGATGAAGCAGGTCATCCATAGAAAATCTAAATATTTGGCACGGAGAAGGACAGGTCTTTGCCATGGACACATTTATCCAGGTACGGACATATTGATGACCTCTGGATGAACTCTTTTGGGTTGTTTCACTCCCAGGCCAGCGGATAATCGAGCTTGGTACCCATAAGAACATGACTCACTCATCTGGTCTCAGATAACATACTGTATATCAGTCTTTGGTAGAACGTATTATGACCTTAGGAGACTACAGTCATTGTTGGCTACACTTGCTTTGCATCCCATCTATAAAGCCTCACAAATATACTTACAATGCTTTTAATCTATTTATAATGCTGTATAATTTGAGTAACTAAAATCCAAAACATACTCATGATACTTTATAAGGTAAAGTATCATAATACCTTACTAGTAAGATGCCCTAAGGGCGAGGGCGTGTGCAAATGGTTGTATGCACGCACCCGCCTGGGTGACTGCAGACTGCTGGGCACTGGAGCTTTGGCATAGGATCAACTTTGACCGTCTGACATCATAGAGAGATAGAGATTGACACAATATGGGCATTCCCAGATATGGGCTCATGTGGTCTATTTGCAAGTGTCTTGCAGTGCGGCCATATATGAAGCATGCCGAATCATTATTTAATGTTTTCAACACTAACTTTAATACAAATGATAAAAATCATTTTTATTGTAAACATCATTTACAGTGTCATACCAGAATTCAAATTTTAAATCAATTATAGTTTTAAAACAATTATTAACACTGAAAACCTCACTTACTTCACTGGAGCAGTGGTTCTTAAACATTCCATTTTGTTACAGTACAGATAATGGTCTCATATCACAACATCATTGTCAAGCTGTCTTCTTTCCTCTTCCAAGGTTAAAGGTTAAAAAGCTGCTTAAATAGTCTATATCAGTGGTTCTCAAAGTGTATTTCAGGGACTCTCTAGGTTCCTTTATGGGGGTCTAAATTGACCTACAAGTCTGTAACTTTGACTGTGTACAAATAGACAGAAAGACAGACAGAGAGAGAGACTCGTCTTATTGCATCTGGTAACATTCTGTCTTTCTCTCCCATGTTAAACTTTCATTGCTGCTTCATGGTAACATTCTCTTTTACTATCCATACATGCACAGGGCAAACACTATTTATTTACATTTCAATGGAATTATGAAGTATTTTCAACCTTTAATCAACAGGTTTCCTGTAAGGCTGGAGAGACATTCAATATTTCATACTTTATTACTAACAAGGTTTAATTAATCTGGTCAAACATAAGCCACAGACAAAAGGCCACATAGCCACCTAGTCCAGGGCATGTAGTGTTCAATGTTTGTCCATTTGGCTGATGGCAGCCAAGAAGAATGTACTTTTGGAGCGGATGGAAAGGCTAAGGTACCGCTTGCCTGAACAGAAGTCCCCCACAATCCGTTCAGCCTTGGCCATGCATCGCCTCTCATATATTCCATGGAGGAAAGGAAGCTAATCTCCAACTGCCCGCTGAGCTGACCGCACTGAAGAGCAGTACAGCTCCCGTACCAGTGCCACACGATGATTCCACCTGTCAGGAAGGATGCAGTTGTAGGGGGACCTCAGGATATAGGAGCTGGACCCTAAACCTCGTCAGACACCGTAAACAGTACAATGGGAGTTGGCCCAAGAATGGTCTTGTATGCTCTCCCTGCAGTCTGCTGTTGGTGTTTAAGGTCCTCAGAAGACTGGTGCTTGAACCCCCTCCTCCGTCAACCTATATGAATGTATGAGAGTGGAATTAAGTTCACACGAAACATTTTTACAAAAACAAAAGTGCAAAGAACTGTTCACACCAGAACGGCAACAGCCTGCTGCTGTTAACCGCTGCAACCTGACCTCAGGAACCATTTGGTTCCAATGTACAAATGGAACCAAATGGACCCTAACAGGTCCATTTGGTTCCATTTGTACACTGTCAAAGTTACAGACCTATGTTAAATTGCTGCTCTGAGGGAACTTTGTCAATGCTGCTCCGAGGGCAGCTTAAATGATATCCAAGGAGAAAGGTTAAAATGCTGCACTGAGGGCAGTTAGTCAATGCTGCTCTGGGGGCAGCTTAAATGATATACAAGGAGCAATGTTAAAATGCTGCACTGAGGGAAGTTAGTCAATGCTGCTCTGAGGGCAGCTTAAATGATATGCAAGGAGCAATGTTAAAATGCTGCTTTGAGGGCAGCTTAAATGATATGCATAGACCAATGTTAAGATGCTGCTCTGAGGGCAGCTTAAATGATATGCAAAGAGCAATGCTGAAATGCTGCTCTGAGGGCAGTTGGTCAATGCTGCTCTGAGGGCAGCTTACATAATATGCAAAGAGCAATGTTAAAATGCTGCTCTGTGGGCACTTTGTCAATGCTGGTTTGAGGGTAGCTTAAACGATATGCATAGACCAATGTTAAGATGCTGCTCTGAGGGCAGCTTAAATGATATTCAAAGAGCAATGCTGCTCTGAGGGAACTTTGTCAATGCTGCTCTGAGGGCAGCTTAAATGATATGCAAGGAGCAATGTAAAAATGCTGCACTGAGGGAAGTTAGTCAATGCTGCTCTGAGGGCAGCTTAAATGATATGCAAGGAGCAATGTTAAAATGCTGCTTTGAGGGCAGCTTAAATGATATGCATAGACCAATGTTAAGATGCTGCTCTGAGGGCAGCTTAAATGATATGCAAAGAGCAATGCTGCTCTGGGGGCAGTTAGTCAATGCTGCTCTGAGGGCAGCTTAAATGATATGCAAAGAGCAATGTTAAAATGCTGCTCTGAGGGCAGTTAGTCAATGCTGCTCTGAGGGCAGCTTAAATGATATGCAAATAGCAATGCTGAAATGCTGCTCTGAGGGCAGTTGGTCAATGCTGCTCTGAGGGCAGCTTACATAATATGCAAAGAGCAATGTTAAAATGCTGCTCTGTGGGCACTTTGTCAATGCTGGTCTGAGGGTAGCTTAAACGATATGCATAGACCAATGTTAAGATGCTGCTCTGAGGGCAGCTTAAATGATATTCAAAGAGCAATGCTGCTCTGGGGGCACTTTGTCAATGCTGCTCTGAGGGCAGCTTAAATGATATGCAAGGAGCAATGTTAAAATGCTGCACTGAGGGAAGTTAGTCAATGCTGCTCTGAGGGCAGCTTAAATGATATGCAAGGAGCAATGTTAAAATGCTGCTTTGAGGGCAGCTTAAATGATATGCATAGACCAATGTTAAGATGCTGCTCTGAGGGCAGCTTAAATGATATGCAAAGAGCAATGCTGCTCTGGGGGCAGTTAGTCAATGCTGCTCTGAGGGCAGCTTAAATGATATGCAAAGAGCAATGTTAAAATGCTGCTCTGAGGGCAGTTAGTCAATGCTGCTCTGAGGGCAGCATAAATGATATGCAAATAGCAATGCTGAAATGCTGCTCTGAGGGCAGTTGGTCAATGCTGCTCTGAGGGCAGCTTACATAATATGCAAAGAGCAATGTTAAAATGCTGCTCTGTGGGCACTTTGTCAATGCTGGTCTGAGGGTAGCTTAAACGATATGCATAGACCAATGTTAAGATGCTGCTCTGAGGGCAGCTTAAATGATATTCAAAGAGCAATGCTGCTCTGGGGGCACTTTGTCAATGCTGCTCTGAGGGCAGCCTAAATGATAAGCAAATAGCAATGTTAAAATGCTGCTCTGAGGGCAGTTAGTCAATGCTGCTCTGAGGGCAGCTTAAATGAGATGCATAGACCAATCTAAAAATGCTGCTCTGAGGGCAGTTAGTCAATGCTGCTCTGAGGCCAGCTTAAATGATATGCAAATAGCATTGCTGAAATGCTGCTCTGAGGGCAGTTGGTCAATGCTGCTCTGAGGGCAGCATACATAATATGCAAAGAGCAATGTTAAAATGCTGCTCTGGGGGCACTTTGTCAATGCTGCTCTGAGGGCAGCCTAAATGATTTGCATGGACCAAGGTTAAAATGCTGCTCTGAGGGCAGCCTAAATGACATGCATAGACCAATGTTAAAATGCTGCTCTGAGGGCACTTTGTCAATGCTGCTCTGAGGGCAGCTTATGTGACATACCAAAGAGCAAGAGCAATGCTGCTCTGGGGTCACTTTGTCAATGCTGCTCTGAGGGCAGCTTATGTGACATGCATAGACCAATGTTAAAATGCTGCTCTGAGGGCACTTTGTCAATGCTGCTCTGAGGGCAGCTTATGTGACATACCAAAGAGCAAGAGCAATGCTGCTCTGGGATCACTTTGTCAATGCTGCACTGAGGGCAGCTTATGTGACATGCAAAGACCAATGTTAAAATGCTGCTCTGAGGGCAGTTGGTCAATGCTGCTCTGAGGGCAGCTTACATAATATGCAAAGAGCAATGTTAAAATGCTGCTCTGGGGGCACTTTGTCAATGCTGCTCTGAGGGCAGCCTAAATGATAAGCAAATAGCAATGTTAAAATGCTGCTCTGAGGGCAGTTAGTCAATGCTGCTCTGAGGGCAGCTTAAATGAGATGCATAGACCAATCTAAAAATGCTGCTCTGAGGGCAGTTAGTCAATGCTGCTTTGAGGGCAGCTTAAATTATATGCAAATAGCATTGCTGAAATGTTGCTCTGAGGGCAGTTGGTCAATGCTGCTCCGAGGGCAGCATACATAATATGCAAAGGGCAATGTTAAAATGCTGCTCTGGGGGCACTTTGTCAATGCTGCTCTGAGGGCAGCCTAAATGATTTGCATGGACCACGGTTAAAATGCTGCTCTGAGGGCAACCTAAATGACATGCATGTACCAATGTTAAAATGCTGCTCTGAGGGCACTTTGTCAATGCTGCTCTGAGGGCAGCTTATGTGACATACCAAAGAGCAAGAGCAATGCTGCTCTGGGGTCACTTTGTCAATGCTGCTCTGAGGGCAGCTTATATGACATACCAAAGAGCAAGAGCAATGCTGCTCTGAGGGCACTTTGTCAATGCTGCTCTGAGGGCAGACTAAATGACACGCATAGACCAATGTTAAAATGCTGCTCTGAGGGCAGTTGGTCAATGCTGCTCTGAGGGCAGCTTACATAATATGCAAAGACCAATGTTAAAATGCTGCTCAGGGGGCACTGTGTCAATGCTGCTCTGAGGGCAGCTTAAATGATATGCAAAGAGCAATGCTGCTCTGGGGGCAGCCTAAAGGACATGCATAGACCAATGTTAAAATGTTGCTCTGAGGGCAGTTAATCAATGCTGGTCTGAGGGCAGCTTAAATGATATGCATATACCAATGTTAAAATGCTGCCCTGAGGGCAATGAGATAGAGACACTAGTTTCTAGTGTCTCTATCTCTCTCTGGAAGAGGTTGCACATGAACTCTGCAGCCGTACTGAGGCGCCTCAACACAACAAAATGATTTAAATAACATTGCAATTCAAGGCAGTTTGAACCAGTAACAAGGCCAAGCTGCATTAGCTAACAACAGTAGCTTGCTAGCTATGTTTGAAAATGTTAACATTAGCAACCTGCTAGGTTGCTACATTTGAAAATGATTTAATTACATTACAATTCATATCCCCCCATGAGGGTTCTTTGAACATTTTCCAACTATAGGACCCCCAATGGAAATTGAAACAAGCCATAGGCTTTATTGAACACATCATTTTAGCAGACCTTGTATTGTACTTCCAAATTATTGTCTTTCCAAACTGTTAAAAAAAGTATCCAATCAATCAAAACTAAGTGATGATTTGACACTAAGTGATGACTCTGGCACTAAATAGATACTCTGATAATTTAACAACGCAAACAACACACGTCAACACAGTGAACAGCTACACTCCATTATTACATGCATATCAATGAACATAATAATTATGGCATTAATATGAATGAATATGACTTGTTAAACTCAATGTGGACAGACACTGTTCTTCTGTTCTGGATGGTAAATCGGTAACAGATCCGTTCACCCGCTTGGCCGTTCGCTGGCAAACCCTTCGTCATCACACTGTGTTGCACGCCAAAAGTGGCCGATCTACAAGCTCACACAGCAGCTCACATCCGAGAGTTCTCAGTAGTTATGGTACATGTTCTGATAACATTATGTAATGATAAAGCACACACAGAGGACCTGTAGTGGTGAAACCTTTATTAAATCAAACACACATTATCAATATGTGTGTTTGCAAACTGTTAATAAAGTATTCAATCAATACAAACTAAAATGATTTCACCTGACTCAACAAATATATACTCTGACAATTTCACAATCCAAACAACACCCATCATAACAACACAATAAGTATTAAATTAACAAAATGCATAATGAATATAACTTGTTAAATTCTGACAAATGTGGACAAACACTGTTCTACTGTTCTGGAGCAAGCAAAGCAAAATCCGTCACAAGAAACTATCAATGTTTATTTTATTCAGTCATGCATATTATATGATTCCTCTGCTTTAGTGTCCTTTTCATGGTCATCCTGGCTTAGACGGAATGATCATTTATGTTAACTAACTTAAACTAAAGGCTTTTCCCTGTATGAGTCTTCATGTGTTTTTTGAGATGACCAATTTGATTAAAGCCTTTATCACATACTGTACAAGAAAAAGGCTTTTCGCCTGTATGAGTCCTCATATGTGTTTTTAGATTACTAGTGGTAGGACAACCTTTACCACATACGGTACAAGTATAGGGCTTTTCTCCTGTGTGAGTCATCATGTGTGTTTTTAGATCACCCTTGTAACTACATTGTTTACCACAAACAGTACAAGAAAAGGGCCTTTCACCTGTATGAGTCCTCATGTGTGTTTTCAGATTACTTGTGCTAACAAAGCCTTTACCACAAATGGTACAAGTAACGGGCTTTTCCCCTGTATGGATCATTGTGTGCCTCTTCAGATTTTCCTTTCGATTAAACATTTTGCCACACTCTGTACAACTAAAACTTTTCTTCCCTGTGTGACTCCTCATGGATTGAGTTTGTTTTGATGATTTCATGTCCTGGGACAGCTTGCACTGTCCTCCCACATGTTGTGTCTTGTGTGATTTCAGTGTGTTTAAAGCTGACTGATCTCCCCTGGTCTCCTCCCACTCATCACTGTCATCAGTTTCTGATTCAGAACAGTGTGAAGAGAGAAGATGGTCATCACTAGTTGGTTGTGATGTTCCACAGTCCTCTACATCAGCTTGTGTTTTCATGTGTTCAGTTGAGGTGCTGGCTACAGGCGCTGTCTCTCTGTTTTCATCATCACCTTCACCTTTCACTGCTAGTAATGTCAATGTTGACCCACCAGCCTCTTCCTCCTGTTCTTCTTTAATCTGTGGAGGTTGTTGTTCCTCCTCAGGGAAAACCTCTTTACACACAGGGACGTGCAGAAAGTCTAAGGGGAAAAAAATATTTATAACGACTCATGAGACTCCATAGCATTTGAATGTTGTGCCTCCAAAACAGAATCAGTATCAACAAAAATTATCAACATATTACTCTTTACTCATTAATATTCTCATTTATAAATTGCGGTGGAAGAGCATGTTTCGATAGATAACCAGTGTTCTATTGGAGAAAGTGAGACAGTAGAGACTGTTGGGGCAGAGAGGACTGGACAGAGTCTCTACTTCCTCCCGGTGGAGGCTCCTCACTGACAGGTGAATCAGTAGGATACAACACACAAATGTGTGGGGGGAGGAATCATTTGGCATAACACGTAACAGCAGGTTAGTGAGCACCCTCAGTACCGTCCCACTTTCACCAATACAATACAAAGACAGAGTGCTGGAAACTTACTGAGATCCAGGTGGTCTTCATGTTCCTGTTTAAGGTGGTCTTCAGGTTCCTGTTTAATAGAAACAGTCCTGGCTGGAGAACTGATCTTCACATTCAGACTGGAATCCACACACTGATCTGGAATGAAGGAATAACATGGACTTAATAATAAGAAGTAACTTAAGGACTTGAATAATAAAGACATTGGTGTAATATGAATATAAACTTGAAAAAAATGGTTGCAGTGTGTCCATCATGCACAGCATGCATGCCACGATAAATGGCTGTACAGAAAATATTGCATGCGTTGTGATGAAGTATAGCATTGTTTTCAAAGGAGATGGAGGCAGGATCATTTTACATGGGAGCCAATGGAGAATCATGACTAATTCTGATAAATGTGGACAGACACTGTTCTGCTGTTCTGGAGCATGCAAAGCCATCACAAGAAACAAGATGATATCATTCCTCTGCTTTAGTGGCATTTTCTTTGTCATTCTGGCTTAGACTGAATGATCTTTTTTTTTTTTTTTTTTTTTTTGATTACTCATGTGGGTGTTTTTAGTTGACCCTTGTGAAAACAGCCTATACAGTGCTGTTCACTAGCTAGGCTCCAAATAAAACTAAAATCTGTGTGTTGTGTCTTGTGTGTTTTTAGAGTATCCATTTGATTAAAGAAATGGCAACAAATTAAAGTTGGAGTAACAATGTATTTTAACATTTCAACAACATATCCTCTATTCCATTCCCACAACTGGTCTGACATGCTTTCAAAACAGCACACACAACATGGCCCTGTCAGAAGCTCTGAGAGGCTTTGACTTGTAAAGACCACAGGGGAAGGTTTAATATAAATGAACTAGAACTAACCCCCACAAAACTCCATCATGGATATTAAATCCACAACAGTCTCATCACATTGAACACTTACTTACACGAAAACAAGTGTGTTGTAGTTATTGTACCAACCTGCTCTGTATAATTTGATGTATGGTTTTAAAACCATGTCCAGAAGTCTGCTTTTTTGTGGTTGATTTCTTGCTTCAAGCTGAAAGCCTCGTCCTCATACTCTCTTATGGCCCCAAATATCTCTTCAGCAGCTGCAGATAGTCTCTCGTTGACCAAGGACTTCAGTGTTTGTAGTAAAGCCATTTCTCAAAGGTAGCTCTCTGAGTTTCTCTGACAAATACACCAACCAAGAAAAGCAAGTTCAGTCCTTAACAACTTGCAGAGACTAAAGTGTCACCAGACATAAACAGAGGCCTGCTAAATAATCACAGAGAGCCTGATGGTCCAATCAGAGAATGGGTGGGTGGGGCAACAATAGACAGAAACTGGCCAATAGTTAACCCTTCAACTCCCTGCACATCTGAACTCCCCCATACAGTACAAAACACACGTGTTAATGTGACTTCATAATTTGACATTTGATTGCTGTCATGTTTAGCAGTGTTGCACATAGGCCTATATTCTTGAGAATTGGGACAATATCTTTATTTTATTTTATTTTGTTTAGCTTAGAGCTCTACATTTTAATATAGGTTTAATTGATATAGGCCTACTGGTATCTGTCTGGTCCAATTCGTGTTTGGTAAAACAAAAAGTGTTTCTCCACTCCAAGACAAAAGGAGGTGTTGTTTATACTGGAGGAGAGCTGTGAGGAGGTGGGAGGAGGTGTTACTGTTTATACTCCTACATCAACACACTGGTCCTGCTCAGAGCCTCACATGCAGTGTTGCCATGTCCACTTAGTATAAGCCACTTTGGCCTTGTTTTTCTGTAAAGTCAACTAATATTGGTGGTTTGCGAGTTGCAGTAATTATGTTACATATTCTGATAACATTATGTAATGATAAAGCACACACAGAGTACATGTAGTTACCTTTATTAAACCAAACACACTTTACCAATATCCCCCCAAGAGGGTTCTTTGAGTTTACAAAAAAAAAGTAATCCAACTATAGGACCCCCAATGGAAATTTAAACAAGCCATAGGGCTTTATTGAACACACCATTTTAGCAGACCTTGTATTGTACTTCCAAATTATTGTCTTTCCAAGTTTAGTTATCCAGGCCAGCATATGGCCTGACATGTAGTGATTTTCATCTCTGTGGACGCTCTTATCGTCATCTTTAACATTTGTAAAAGAAATACACTATATATTACTATATATTAGTGCAGTTTACAGTTTACAAACTAAACCACACTGCTGATTAATTATTTTGCATTCTAAATATATGCAAGCTTTGCACCCTGGTGAGTTGCCTAGTCAGCATAAATCCCTGACAAAAAACATTGCTGAATCTGACCCCTAACTTGGGAATTGTCCTAAATGCCGGTAAGATCAAAACACGGACGTAATAAGTAAAGTGCTTGATGAATCTGGTCCATTGGGACATAGCTCTGTTTAGTCCATTGAACTCAGATAATAACAAATATGGACTATATTCCGGTTGCCCTGTAGGAAACCACACTAACTAGGTATGCAGACTGTAAAATAAATGCTTACTTCCATCATGTAATAATTTAAGCTTATTAATTTTAACAAGATGTGCAAGCTGTAAAATGGAGCAGTGATTGTTCCTGTATTGTTCACAGTAGTTATGGTACATATTCTGATAACATTATGTAATGATAAAGCACACACAGAGGACATGTAGTGGTGGAACCTATTAAATCAAACAAACACAATGATTATCAATATTATTTCCCCCGTGTATGAAGAGGGTTCTTTGAGTTTACAAAGCAACTTTATCCACAAGTTTCCAACGTCTCATTGTGCATTGTGCAGGTGTTCGGCACTTCCGGCGTCGCAGCTGAGTGATCTACAAGCTCACAACGGTTGCATCTGCAACGCGACGTGAGCTTGCATGTCTGCTGTTCTCCAGAAGTGTCCCACACATAATTCTACAGTAAATTCTTGCAGAAACAGGTGGATAAAGACACAAACCACTGTAAAATGTAAACAAGCAATCCAACCATAGGAGCCCCAATGGAAATGGAAACAAGACATAGGCTTTATTGAAAACAACATTTTAGCAGACCTTGTATTGAACTGTACTTCCCTGTAAAATGTCTTTCCAAACAGTTAAAAAAAGTATCAAATCAATCAAAACTAAGTGATGATTTCAACTGACTCTGGCATCTACCAAATATACTCTGATCATTTAACAATCCAAACAACACACGTCAACACAGTGAACAGCTACACCATTATTACATGATTATCAATGAACATAAAGATTGTTGCATTAATATTGATGAATATGACTTATTACATTCTGACAAATGTGGACAGACACTGTTCTACTGTTCTGGAGCAAGAAAAACAAACTCCATCACAATAAACTATTAATGTTTATTTAATTCAGTCATGTTGATATTGTCAGATTATAGGATTCCTCTGCTTTAGTGTCCTTTTCATTGTCATTCTGGCTTAGACTGAACGATCATTTGTGTGTCTGTGTGAACTAACTTACACTAAAGGCTTTTATGTATGAGTCTTCATGTGTCTTTTTAGACTACCCGTTTGATTAAAGCCTTTACCACATAATGTACAAGAAAAAGGCTTTTCGCCTGTATGAGTCCTCATGTGTGATTTTAGATTACCCATGTGAAGACAGCCTTTACCACAGACTGTACAAGAAAGGGGCCTTTCACCTGTATGAGTCCTCATGTGTGTTTTTAGATTACTTGTGCTAACAAGTAAGTCAGTGGGAGTTGGTGTTCTGTTCCACAGTCATAGTTGCTTTGACAGATAAAGTGCTTGTGCTTTTTCTAATTGTGATGATCATTCGTTTTAATGCAATAGAATTCCAGAGGAGAGTCATGGAATTGCTCGTGGCCATCCGCAAATCCCTGGAAGCGTTACATCTCAGAGGAAAAGTGCCAGTTGGAGACACATCTCTTCCTGCCAGGGTGAAGACAGTGGAGGAGCTCGCCCATCTTGATGATTCCCTCAGCTCCACAGAAGAAAAACAGAAACTGGTAGGTTTCACAACTGTAGCACAACAGTTTCAGAACTGTAGGCATAGCCAGCAATATTGGCACACTTCGCCTACTATCTAGGAACTTCTAAATTCAATGTTGGTGAAATGTAGATAAATTAGGAAACTCGACCTTGGTCCATTAATCTCTCCCCTATAATTATTCTAATACTGTGCATTGGGCATTTGTGGCATGAGCAGCACAGCTTAACATGTGGGTAGCGCCCCCAAAATGACCTACAATACTGTTCTGTGGGCATTCCGTTTCGTTTTGGGCTTCCCCTGTGTCAGGGATTAAAGTGTAAAAATTGTCCAATTGTGTTGTTGTTTTCTTATTACTGTGGGAGAGTGCAATCATTCAATGCATCAAGCAACACAGGTGAATACCAACCTAAAAGTGTTGCAGGCTATTTTGACATGACTGTGCAAGAAAACTATAATTATAGCTGTTAACTATGTATTGATGTGTAATAATTGCTCTATTTACTCGACAAATTGAATACACAGGATCACAATGTAAACAAGTCCCCAGGTTGTTTATTGTTATCTTTTTAGCATAAATGTCTTGCTGTACCACGGTGCTGTTTACATTTGTCCAAGTATTCAATCAAATGAAGTGAAGCCTACATAGAACAGTACAATTCAAACAGTCATGGTGATATTCTGAACCCCTTTTTTTTCTCCCCTCGATCAACCCCTTAATTTCAGGTTAATGCCTTGGCAATGACCGGAGGAACAAACCTAAAGGACAATGACAATGTCATGGAGACATAGGTTATTTTATAGCTTTTCATGAAACATTAATATCATGGGAATTAGTAGACTTCAGATTGCATAGGTAACATCAGGCCAAACTGTTGAAATGGTAGTGTTGGTTTGAACTTGGAGTTACTGTATATCATTTGTCAGCAGTTTGGATGCTACTGCACTAAGCACTTACAACAGGTACTGTACCTGACTTGTCATTTAATATAATTACATCACTGTTTGTATCCACAGATTGATGACAAATGACATCATGGCCCAATATAACATGAAGGGGATGGCGAAGGGAGAAAAGCTCCGCCTCTACCAAGTCATCATAGGTAAACCACATGTATCCAGTATTTTGTGAAAACCAGTAAACCACATATCCAGTGTTTTGTGAAAACCAGTAACCATGTCTTGAAACAGTGGCCACTAAACAACCTGGACTGGGTAAATCGGTAACAGATCCGTTCACCCGCTTGGCCGTTCGCTGGCAAACCCTTCGTCATCACACCGTGTTGCACGCCAAAAGTGGCCGATCTACAAACTCACAGCAGCTCGCATCCGAGAGTCAAAGCAGTCAGACGTGCAGTGCTCACGTCTCGCATTCGGTCTGAAAAAAATCTGCCTGATTCCGTGCACGTACATAAAATGAAGCAGTGATTATTCTTGTATTGTTCACAGTAGTTATGGTACATGTTCTGATAACATTATGTAATGATAAAGCACACACAGAGGACCTGTAGTGGTGAAACCTTTATTAAATCAAACACATATTTCAATATGTATGTTTCCCCCAGGTATAAAGAGGATTCCTTGAGTTTACAAAACAACTTTATAAAGACACAAAACACTGTAGGATGTTAAGAAGTAATCCAATTATAGGACCCCCAATGGACAAGCCACAATGAAATAATTATTGCATTAACCTTAATGAATATGAGTTGTTAAACTCAATGTGGACAAACACTGTTCTGTTGTTGTGGAGCAAGCAAAGCTAAATCCATCAACATAAACTATCAATGTTTATTTTATTCAGTCATGTTGAGATTATATGATTCCTCTGCTTTATTGTCCTTTTCATAGAGCATCGCAGTGAGGTGTCGGAAGCAAGCTGGCCATTCATATTTACCATAGGGTTTTTCATTATCAGCCACAAAGTCGTAGCAATTCAATGTACACTTACCACTAGGCTGGTGGTTGTAAAATGTTTCCATATGCTCCTGTAGAACCCCCGAGTATGTATGCAATCACTCTAGTTTTAGTAAAAACACGTTTTAATCAAGATCGCACGGAGAAGAACTGCATTTCCCATGCTGCTAAACGTAAAAACGTCTGTGATTGGTCTAGCTTCTTCTTCTTTCACATATCTTGCGGTTACCGCGGAAGTAGCTTACTGCCCCCTGTCTGCCCGGCAGATTATTGCACATCAGCAGAACTGCGTGAGCGAATACGTTCTTTTACAAATATGATGCACTGTGTTAAAGATGACGATAAGAGAGTCCACAGAGATGACAATCACTACATTTCACCAATTTTCAGGCCATATGCTGGCCTGGATAACTAAACTGAGCGTGATTTAAGGGCTGTATTTCAGGAAACAACAACATTCGCAATGCATTCTGGGAGTGTAGTTTCCGCGATTTTAAAAATAATGATGTACACAGTCTTGTACCCTGTCCTTTTTTTCAGCTTTCTAATTAATCTTTGCATTAAAAAAAAATGTGAATATTGACATGATCCCTCTCCAGCCGAGGTGGCTTTGTCCAAGGCTTAAAAACGTTTAAATAAATACTTTATGAAATGTCTATGGAAGAAATGAATGCGGAAAACGCTTCCGACACCAGAGTGAGGACGGGGTGGGGCTTCAACTGCGATGCTCTATTCATCCTGGCTTAGACTGAATGATCATTTATGTGTCTCTGTGTGTACTATCTTAACTAAAGGCTTTCCCCCGTATGAGTCTTCATGTGAGTTTTTAGAGTAGCCTACCCATTTGATTGAATCCTCACATACTGTACAAGTAAAAGGCCTTTCACCTGTTTTTTTAGATGACACGTGTGAAGAGAGCCTTTACCACATACTGTACAAGAAAAGGGCTTGTATGAGTCCTCATGTGTGTTTTTAGATTACTTGCGCTAACGCAGCCTTTGACAAATGTGGACAAACGCTGTTCTACTTTTCTGGAGCAAGCAAAGCAAAACCCAATCCAAGAAACCATTAATGTT
Organism: Nannobrachium achirus; assembly: GCF_963921795.1. Taxonomy (NCBI): domain Eukaryota; kingdom Metazoa; phylum Chordata; class Actinopteri; order Myctophiformes; family Myctophidae; genus Nannobrachium; species Nannobrachium achirus. The sequence goes on along the minus strand of NC_137810.1, from coordinate 74,545,836 downwards.
TATTATATTGAGTCATGATGATCCTCTATGTGTCTGTGTGAACTAACTTAAACTACAGGCTTTCCCCTGTATGAGTCTTCGTGTGTGTTTTTAGATTACTCGTTTTAGCAAAGCATTTACCACAAACTGCACAAGAAAATGGTTTTTCGCCTGTATGCATCCTCATGTGTGTATTTAGATCACCCATGTGAAGACAGCCTTTACCACCTACTGTACAAGAAAATGGCCTTTCTCCTGTATGAGTCCTCATGTGTACTTTTAGATTGCTTGCGCTAACACAGCCTTTACCACATACTGTACAAGTATAGGACTTTTCTCCGGTATGAGTCATCATGTGTCTTTTTAGATTACCTGTTTGAGCAAAGCCTTTACCACAAACAGCACAAGAAAATGGCTTTTCGTCCATATGAGTCCTCATGTGTCTTTTTAGATCCCCCATGTGAAGATAGCCTTTACCACATACTGTACAACAAAAGGGCTTTTCGCCTGTATGAATCATCATGTGTGTTTTTAGACGACGCATTTGATTACAGCCTTTACCACAAACTGTACAAGCAAAGTGCTTTTCCCTGTGTGGATCAGTGTGTGACTCTTCAGATGTGCCTTTTGATTAAACATTTTGGCACATTCTGTACTAAAACTTTTCTTCCCTGTGTGACCCTTCTTGGAGTGAGTTTGTTTCTGTGATTTCAGTTCCTGGGACAGCTTGCACTGTCCTCCCACATTGTGCGTCTTGTGTGATTTCAATGTGTTTAAAGCAGACTGATCTCCCCTGTTCACCTCCCACTCATCGCTGTCTTCTGTGTCCAATTCAGAAGATAGGAGCTGGTCATCACTAGTTGGTTGATATTCTCCACAGTCTCCTAAATCAGCTTGTGTTTTCATGTGTTCAGTTGAGGTGCTGGCTACTGGTGCTATGTCTCTGTTTTCATCATCATCTTCACTTTCCACTGCTAGTAATGTCAACGTTGACAAACCAGCTTCCTTTGGTATTTCAAGTAGCTCCTCCTGTTCCTCCTTCATCTGTGGAGGTTGTGGTTCCTCCTGGACCAGACTGCAACTCCACTCTTCTTCAGGGGAAACCTCCTCTGTACACACAGGGACGTGCAGGAAGTCTAAGAAATACATATATAATGACTCATCAGACTCCATAACATTTGAACGTCGTGCCTCCAAAGCAGAACCTCAGCTCAGAGTTGTGTCTTGAAAAAGTATCAACAGATTAATATTCTCAAATTAAAATTGCAGTAGAAGCAGGTATCAATTCATATAAATAACCAGTGTCACACATATGTGTGGGGAGGAATCATTTGGCATACAGCAGGTTAGTGAGCACCCTCAGTACCGGCCCACTTTCACCAATACAATAGAAAGACAGAGGCTTGAAACTTACTGAGATGCGGGTGGTCTTCAGGTTCCTGTTTAAGGTGGTCTTCAGGTTCCTGTTTAATAGAAACAGTCCTGGCTGGAGAACTGATCTTCACCTGCAGACTGGACTCCACACACTGATCTGGAATGAAGGAATAGCATGAAAGCTTTAATAATATGGACTTGAATAATAAGAGCTGAATACAAAAAAAGTGGTTGCAGTGTGTCCATCGTACACATGCATGGACGCACAATAGTTGTGCAACTAACTTAAACCGAATGCTTTTCCCGGTCTTCATGTGTGTTTTTACACTACCCATTTCATTAAAGCCACTGTAGGCCTACACAAAAAGGGATTTTCCTACTTGTGAGTACTCTGAGTATGCTCTGATACTTTAACAATCCAAACAACACACATGTCAACACACAGTGAAAAGCTACACGAAAAATGCTTTTCCCCTGTATGAGTCATCATGTGTTTTTTTTTAGATAATCTGCACGAACACAGCCTCTACCACAGAGACTGTACAAGAAAGGGACTTTTTGTCTGTATGAGTCCTTATGTGAGTTTTTTGACTGTCTGTTAAAGCTAAGCTTTTACCACAAACTGCAAATGAAAATGGCTTTTCGACTGCATGCGTCCTCATGTGTGTTTTTAGTTGACCCTTGTGAAAAGAACCTTTACCACATACAGTGCAAGAAATTGGCTTTTTACAGTAAACTAAAGGTGTCCCCCTGTATGAGTCTTGTGTGTTTTTAGATTACCGAATTGATTAAAGAAATGGCAACAAATTCACACATATGTGAGGTGGTTGTGATGTTTCACAGTCCTCTACATCAGCTTGTGTTTTCATGTGTTCAGTAGAGGTGCTGGCTACAGGCGCTGTCTCTCTGTTTTCATCATCACCTTCACTTTTCACTGCTAGTAATGTCAATGTTGACCCACCAGCCTCTTCCTCCTGTTCTTCTTTAATCTGTAATCAATGCTGGTCTGAGGGCAGCTTAAATGATATGCATATACCAATGTTAAAATGCTGCCCTGAGGGCAATGAGATAGTGTCTCTATCTCTCTCTGGAAGAGGTTGCACATGAACTCTGCAGCCGTACTGAGGCGCCTCAACACAACAAAATGATTTAAATAACATTGCAATTCAAGGCAGTTTGAACCAGTAACAAGGCCAAGCTGCATTAGCTAACAACAGTAGCTTGCTAGCTATGTTTGAAAATGTTAACATTAGCAACCTGCTAGGTTGCTACATTTGAAAATGATTTAATTACATTACAATTCATATCCCCCCATGAGGGTTCTTTGAACATTTTCCAACTATAGGACCCCCAATGGAAATTGAAACAAGCCATAGGCTTTATTGAACACATCATTTTAGCAGACCTTGTATTGTACTTCCAAATTATTGTCTTTCCAAACTGTTAAAAAAAAGTATCCAATCAATCAAAACTAAGTGATGATTTGACACTAAGTGATGACTCTGGCACTAAATAGATACTCTGATAATTTAACAACGCAAACAACACACGTCAACACAGTGAACAGCTACACTCCATTATTACATGCATATCAATGAACATAATAATTATGGCATTAATATGAATGAATATGACTTGTTAAACTCAATGTGGACAGACACTGTTCTTCTGTTCTGGATGGTAAATCGGTAACAGATCCGTTCACCCGCTTGGCCGTTCGCTGGCAAACCCTTCGTCATCACACTGTGTTGCACGCCAAAAGTGGCCGATCTACAAGCTCACACAGCAGCTCACATCCGAGAGTTCTCAGTAGTTATGGTACATGTTCTGATAACATTATGTAATGATAAAGCACACACAGAGGACCTGTAGTGGTGAAACCTTTATTAAATCAAACACACATTATCAATATGTGTGTTTGCAAACTGTTAATAAAGTATTCAATCAATACAAACTAAAATGATTTCACCTGACTCAACAAATATATACTCTGACAATTTCACAATCCAAACAACACCCATCATAACAACACAATAAGTATTAAATTAACAAAATGCATAATGAATATAACTTGTTAAATTCTGACAAATGTGGACAAACACTGTTCTACTGTTCTGGAGCAAGCAAAGCAAAATCCGTCACAAGAAACTATCAATGTTTATTTTATTCAGTCATGCATATTATATGATTCCTCTGCTTTAGTGTCCTTTTCATGGTCATCCTGGCTTAGACGGAATGATCATTTATGTTAACTAACTTAAACTAAAGGCTTTTCCCTGTATGAGTCTTCATGTGTTTTTTGAGATGACCAATTTGATTAAAGCCTTTATCACATACTGTACAAGAAAAAGGCTTTTCGCCTGTATGAGTCCTCATATGTGTTTTTAGATTACTAGTGGTAGGACAACCTTTACCACATACGGTACAAGTATAGGGCTTTTCTCCTGTGTGAGTCATCATGTGTGTTTTTAGATCACCCTTGTAACTACATTGTTTACCACAAACAGTACAAGAAAAGGGCCTTTCACCTGTATGAGTCCTCATGTGTGTTTTCAGATTACTTGTGCTAACAAAGCCTTTACCACAAATGGTACAAGTAACGGGCTTTTCCCCTGTGTGGATCATTGTGTGCCTCTTCAGATTTTCCTTTCGATTAAACATTTTGCCACACTCTGTACAACTAAAACTTTTCTTCCCTGTGTGACTCCTCATGGATTGAGTTTGTTTTGATGATTTCATGTCCTGGGACAGCTTGCACTGTCCTCCCACATGTTGTGTCTTGTGTGATTTCAGTGTGTTTAAAGCTGACTGATCTCCCCTGGTCTCCTCCCACTCATCACTGTCATCAGTTTCTGATTCAGAACAGTGTGAAGAGAGAAGATGGTCATCACTAGTTGGTTGTGATGTTCCACAGTCCTCTACATCAGCTTGTGTTTTCATGTGTTCAGTTGAGGTGCTGGCTACAGGCGCTGTCTCTCTGTTTTCATCATCACCTTCACCTTTCACTGCTAGTAATGTCAATGTTGACCCACCAGCCTCTTCCTCCTGTTCTTCTTTAATCTGTGGAGGTTGTTGTTCCTCCTCAGGGGAAACCTCCTCTTTACACACAGGGACGTGCAGAAAGTCTAAGGGGAAAAAAATATTTATAACGACTCATGAGACTCCATAGCATTTGAATGTTGTGCCTCCAAAACAGAATCAGTATCAACAAAAATTATCAACATATTACTCTTTACTCATTAATATTCTCATTTATAAATTGCGGTGGAAGAGCATGTTTCGATAGATAACCAGTGTTCTATTGGAGAAAGTGAGACAGTAGAGACTGTTGGGGCAGAGAGGACTGGACAGAGTCTCTACTTCCTCCCGGTGGAGGCTCCTCACTGACAGGTGAATCAGTAGGATACAACACACAAATGTGTGGGGGGAGGAATCATTTGGCATAACACGTAACAGCAGGTTAGTGAGCACCCTCAGTACCGTCCCACTTTCACCAATACAATACAAAGACAGAGTGCTGGAAACTTACTGAGATCCAGGTGGTCTTCATGTTCCTGTTTAACTCATTCTTAGCCAAATCGCCAAACGTCGCCTTGGGGATCATTTTCTGATGATTTGGGTATTTTTTTGACATTTTTTGAGCTATAAATGACCATTCTAGCTTCATATAAGCTTCAGCAAGGATTCTGCGATGGAAGTGACGTCATCGCCGGAAACCGGAAATCGAGCGTGTCAATCATGTACCCGAGCATATATTTTACATTGGAAACCATTACAGCAACTCGGCTCTATCTCACGTTCTAAACGTCGGATCTTGATCCGGTTTGAAGGCTCTGTGCGTCAATTGGGCATCTAAGGCACATAGTCGATACTTTTTTTTAAGAGCGCGGATGGCGTGCACGGGTCCCGGGCCGTTCCATGCTAACGCTAATGCTAAGTGAATGGACTGGTTGCTAATTTGAGGCCTTCTAGCAATCGCCAGAGACCTTAATCGCTGGCGACATCTAGTGTACACTATATAGACTACAGCTTACCACAATGGCATGCATATAAGGGAGATCTACTGTGACTCTGAAAAATTAATAATTTCCTGGCAGTATAGGCGCAAACGCATATTGTAAATGGCTGTGTATGTGTTTTAAGGTGGTCTTCAGGTTCCTGTTTAATAGAAACAGTCCTGGCTGGAGAACTGATCTTCACATTCAGACTGGAATCCACACACTGATCTGGAATGAAGGAATAACATGGACTTAATAATAAGAAGTAACTTAAGGACTTGAATAATAAAGACATTGGTGTAATATGAATATAAACTTGAAAAAAATGGTTGCAGTGTGTCCATCATGCACAGCATGCATGCCACGATAAATGTCTGTACAGAAAATATTGCATGCGTTGTGATGAAGTATAGCATTGTTTTCAAAGGAGATGGAGGCAGGATCATTTTACATGGGAGCCAATGGAGAATCATGACTAATTCTGATAAATGTGGACAGACACTGTTCTGCTGTTCTGGAGCATGCAAAGCCATCACAAGAAACAAGATGATATCATTCCTCTGCTTTAGTGGCATTTTCTTTGTCATTCTGGCTTAGACTGAATGATCTTTTTTTTTTTTTTTTTGATTACTCATGTGGGTGTTTTTAGTTGACCCTTGTGAAAACAGCCTATACAGTGCTGTTCACTAGCTAGGCTCCAAATAAAACTAAAATCTGTGTGTTGTGTCTTGTGTGTTTTTAGAGTATCCATTTGATTAAAGAAATGGCAACAAATTAAAGTTGGAGTAACAATGTATTTTAACATTTCAACAACATATCCTCTATTCCATTCCCACAACTGGTCTGACATGCTTTCAAAACAGCACACACAACATGGCCCTGTCAGAAGCTCTGAGAGGCTTTGACTTGTAAAGACCACAGGGGAAGGTTTAATATAAATGAACTAGAACTAACCCCCACAAAACTCCATCATGGATATTAAATCCACAACAGTCTCATCACATTGAACACTTACTTACACGAAAACAAGTGTGTTGTAGTTATTGTACCAACCTGCTCTGTATAATTTGATGTATGGTTTTAAAACCATGTCCAGAAGTCTGCTTTTTTGTGGTTGATTTCTTGCTTCAAGCTGAAAGCCTCGTCCTCATACTCTCTTATGGCCCCAAATATCTCTTCAGCAGCTGCAGATAGTCTCTCGTTGACCAAGGACTTCAGTGTTTGTAGTAAAGCCATTTCTCAAAGGTAGCTCTCTGAGTTTCTCTGACAAATACACCAACCAAGAAAAGCAAGTTCAGTCCTTAACAACTTGCAGAGACTAAAGTGTCACCAGACATAAACAGAGGCCTGCTAAATAATCACAGAGAGCCTGATGGTCCAATCAGAGAATGGGTGGGTGGGGCAACAATAGACAGAAACTGGCCAATAGTTAACCCTTCAACTCCCTGCACATCTGAACTCCCCCATACAGTACAAAACACACGTGTTAATGTGACTTCATAATTTGACATTTGATTGCTGTCATGTTTAGCAGTGTTGCACATAGGCCTATATTCTTGAGAATTGGGACAATATCTTTATTTTATTTTATTTTGTTTAGCTTAGAGCTCTACATTTTAATATAGGTTTAATTGATATAGGCCTACTGGTATCTGTCTGGTCCAATTCGTGTTTGGTAAAACAAAAAGTGTTTCTCCACTCCAAGACAAAAGGAGGTGTTGTTTATACTGGAGGAGAGCTGTGAGGAGGTGGGAGGAGGTGTTACTGTTTATACTCCTACATCAACACACTGGTCCTGCTCAGAGCCTCACATGCAGTGTTGCCATGTCCACTTAGTATAAGCCACTTTGGCCTTGTTTTTCTGTAAAGTCAACTAATATTGGTGGTTTGCGAGTTGCAGTAATTATGTTACATATTCTGATAACATTATGTAATGATAAAGCACACACAGAGTACATGTAGTTACCTTTATTAAACCAAACACACTTTACCAATATCCCCCCAAGAGGGTTCTTTGAGTTTACAAAAAAAAAGTAATCCAACTATAGGACCCCCAATGGAAATTTAAACAAGCCATAGGGCTTTATTGAACACACCATTTTAGCAGACCTTGTATTGTACTTCCAAATTATTGTCTTTCCAAGTTTAGTTATCCAGGCCAGCATATGGCCTGACATGTAGTGATTTTCATCTCTGTGGACGCTCTTATCGTCATCTTTAACATTTGTAAAAGAAATACACTATATATTACTATATATTAGTGCAGTTTACAGTTTACAAACTAAACCACACTGCTGATTAATTATTTTGCATTCTAAATATATGCAAGCTTTGCACCCTGGTGAGTTGCCTAGTCAGCATAAATCCCTGACAAAAAACATTGCTGAATCTGACCCCTATCTTGGGAATTGTCCTAAATGCCGGTAAGATCAAAACACGGACGTAATAAGTAAAGTGCTTGATGAATCTGGTCCATTGGGACATAGCTCTGTTTAGTCCATTGAACTCAGATAATAACAAATATGGACTATATTCCGGTTGCCCTGTAGGAAACCACACTAACTAGGTATGCAGACTGTAAAATAAATGCTTACTTCCATCATGTAATAATTTAAGCTTATTAATTTTAACAAGATGTGCAAGCTGTAAAATGGAGCAGTGATTGTTCCTGTATTGTTCACAGTAGTTATGGTACATATTCTGATAACATTATGTAATGATAAAGCACACACAGAGGACATGTAGTGGTGGAACCTTTATTAAATCAAACAAACACAATGATTATCAATATTATTTCCCCCGTGTATGAAGAGGGTTCTTTGAGTTTACAAAGCAACTTTATCCACAAGTTTCCAACGTCTCATTGTGCATTGTGCAGGTGTTCGGCACTTCCGGCGTCGCAGCTGAGTGATCTACAAGCTCACAACGGTTGCATCTGCAACGCGACGTGAGCTTGCATGTCTGCTGTTCTCCAGAAGTGTCCCACACATAATTCTACAGTAAATTCTTGCAGAAACAGGTGGATAAAGACACAAACCACTGTAAAATGTAAACAAGCAATCCAACCATAGGAGCCCCAATGGAAATGGAAACAAGACATAGGCTTTATTGAAAACAACATTTTAGCAGACCTTGTATTGAACTGTACTTCCCTGTAAAATGTCTTTCCAAACAGTTAAAAAAAGTATCAAATCAATCAAAACTAAGTGATGATTTCAACTGACTCTGGCATCTACCAAATATACTCTGATCATTTAACAATCCAAACAACACACGTCAACACAGTGAACAGCTACACCATTATTACATGATTATCAATGAACATAAAGATTGTTGCATTAATATTGATGAATATGACTTATTACATTCTGACAAATGTGGACAGACACTGTTCTACTGTTCTGGAGCAAGAAAAACAAACTCCATCACAATAAACTATTAATGTTTATTTAATTCAGTCATGTTGATATTGTCAGATTATAGGATTCCTCTGCTTTAGTGTCCTTTTCATTGTCATTCTGGCTTAGACTGAACGATCATTTGTGTGTCTGTGTGAACTAACTTACACTAAAGGCTTTTATGTATGAGTCTTCATGTGTCTTTTTAGACTACCCGTTTGATTAAAGCCTTTACCACATAATGTACAAGAAAAAGGCTTTTCGCCTGTATGAGTCCTCATGTGTGATTTTAGATTACCCATGTGAAGACAGCCTTTACCACAGACTGTACAAGAAAGGGGCCTTTCACCTGTATGAGTCCTCATGTGTGTTTTTAGATTACTTGTGCTAACAAGTAAGTCAGTGGGAGTTGGTGTTCTGTTCCACAGTCATAGTTGCTTTGACAGATAAAGTGCTTGTGCTTTTTCTAATTGTGATGATCATTCGTTTTAATGCAGTAGAATTCCAGAGGAGAGTCATGGAATTGCTCGTGGCCATCCGCAAATCCCTGGAAGCGTTACATCTCAGAGGAAAAGTGCCAGTTGGAGACACATCTCTTCCTGCCAGGGTGAAGACAGTGGAGGAGCTCGCCCATCTTGATGATTCCCTCAGCTCCACAGAAGAAAAACAGAAACTGGTAGGTTTCACAACTGTAGCACAACAGTTTCAGAACTGTAGGCATAGCCAGCAATATTGGCACACAATGTTGGTGAAATGTAGATAAATTAGGAAACTCGACCTTGGTCCATTAATCTCTCCCCTATAATAATTCTAATACTGTGCATTGGGCATTTGTGGCATGAGCAGCACAGCTTAACATGTGGGTAGCGCCCCCAAAACGACCTACAATACTGTTCTGTGGGCATTCCGTTTCGTTTTGGGCTTCCCCTGTGTCAGGGATTAAAGTGTAAAAATTGTCCAATTGTGTTGTTGTTTTCTTATTACTGTGGGAGAGTGCAATCATTCAATGCATCAAGCAACACAGGTGAATACCAACCTAAAAGTGTTGCAGGCTATTTTGACATGACTGTGCAAGAAAACTATAATTATAGCTGTTAACTATGTATTGATGTGTAATAATTGCTCTATTTACTCGACAAATTGAATACACAGGATCACAATGTAAACAAGTCCCCAGGTTGTTTATTGTTATCTTTTTAGCATAAATGTCTTGCTGTACCACGGTGCTGTTTACATTTGTCCAAGTATTCAATCAAATGAAGTGAAGCCTACATAGAACAGTACAATTCAAACAGTCATGGTGATATTCTGAACCCCTTTTTTTTCTCCCCTCGATCAACCCCTTAATTTCAGGTTAATGCCTTGGCAATGACCGGAGGAACAAACCTAAAGGACAATGACAATGTCATGGAGACATAGGTTATTTTATAGCTTTTCATGAAACATTAATATCATGGGAATTAGTAGACTTCAGATTGCATAGGTAACATCAGGCCAAACTGTTGAAATGGTAGTGTTGGTTTGAACTTGGAGTTACTGTATATCATTTGTCAGCAGTTTGGATGCTACTGCACTAAGCACTTACAACAGGTACTGTACCTGACTTGTCATTTAATATAATTACATCACTGTTTGTATCCACAGATTGATGACAAATGACATCATGGCCCAATATAACATGAAGGGGATGGCGAAGGGAGAAAAGCTCCGCCTCTACCAAGTCATCATAGGTAAACCACATGTATCCAGTATTTTGTGAAAACCAGTAAACCACATATCCAGTGTTTTGTGAAAACCAGTAACCATGTCTTGAAACAGTGGCCACTAAACAACCTGGACTGGGTAAATCGGTAACAGATCCGTTCACCCGCTTGGCCGTTCGCTGGCAAACCCTTCGTCATCACACCGTGTTGCACGCCAAAAGTGGCCGATCTACAAACTCACAGCAGCTCGCATCCGAGAGTCAAAGCAGTCAGACGTGCAGTGCTCACGTCTCGCATTCGGTCTGAAAAAAATCTGCCTGATTCCGTGCACGTACATAAAATGAAGCAGTGATTATTCTTGTATTGTTCACAGTAGTTATGGTACATGTTCTGATAACATTATGTAATGATAAAGCACACACAGAGGACCTGTAGTGGTGAAACCTTTATTAAATCAAACACATATTTCAATATGTATGTTTCCCCCAGGTATAAAGAGGATTCCTTGAGTTTACAAAACAACTTTATAAAGACACAAAACACTGTAGGATGTTAAGAAGTAATCCAATTATAGGACCCCCAATGGACAAGCCACAATGAAATAATTATTGCATTAACCTTAATGAATATGAGTTGTTAAACTCAATGTGGACAAACACTGTTCTGTTGTTGTGGAGCAAGCAAAGCTAAATCCATCAACATAAACTATCAATGTTTATTTTATTCAGTCATGTTGAGATTATATGATTCCTCTGCTTTATTGTCCTTTTCATAGAGCATCGCAGTGAGGTGTCGGAAGCAAGCTGGCCATTCATATTTACCATAGGGTTTTTCATTATCAGCCACAAAGTCGTAGCAATTCAATGTACACTTACCACTAGGCTGGTGGTTGTAAAATGGTTCCATATGCTCCTGTAGAACCCCCGAGTATGTATGCAATCACTCTAGTTTTAGTAAAAACACGTTTTAATCAAGATCGCACGGAGAAGAACTGCATTTCCCATGCTGCTAAACGTAAAAACGTCTGTGATTGGTCTAGCTTCTTCTTCTTTCACATATCTTGCGGTTACCGCGGAAGTAGCTTACTGCCCCCTGTCTGCCCGGCAGATTATTGCACATCAGCAGAACTGCGTGAGCGAATACGTTCTTTTACAAATATGATGCACTGTGTTAAAGATGACGATAAGAGAGTCCACAGAGATGACAATCACTACATTTCACCAATTTTCAGGCCATATGCTGGCCTGGATAACTAAACTGAGCGTGATTTAAGGGCTGTATTTCAGGAAACAACAACAACATTCGCAATGCATTCTGGGAGTGTAGTTTCCGCGATTTTAAAAATAATGATGTACACAGTCTTGTACCCTGTCCTTTTTTTCAGCTTTCTAATTAATCTTTGCATTAAAAAAAATGTGAATATTGACATGATCCCTCTCCAGCCGAGGTGGCTTTGTCCAAGGCTTAAAAACGTTTAAATAAATACTTTATGAAATGTCTATGGAAGAAATGAATGCGGAAAACGCTTCCGACACCAGAGTGAGGACGGGGTGGGGCTTCAACTGCGATGCTCTATTCATCCTGGCTTAGACTGAATGATCATTTATGTGTCTCTGTGTGTACTATCTTAACTAAAGGCTTTCCCCCGTATGAGTCTTCATGTGAGTTTTTAGAGTAGCCTACCCATTTGATTGAATCCTCACATACTGTACAAGTAAAAGGCCTTTCACCTGTTTTTTTAGATGACACGTGTGAAGAGAGCCTTTACCACATACTGTACAAGAAAAGGGCTTGTATGAGTCCTCATGTGTGTTTTTAGATTACTTGCGCTAACACAGCCTTTGACAAATGTGGACAAACGCTGTTCTACTTTTCTGGAGCAAGCAAAGCAAAACCCAATCCAAGAAACCATTAATGTTTATTATATTGAGTCATGATGATCCTCTATGTGTCTGTGTGAACTAACTTAAACTACAGGCTTTCCCCTGTATGAGTCTTCGTGTGTGTTTTTAGATTACTCGTTTTAGCAAAGCATTTACCACAAACTGCACAAGAAAATGGTTTTTCGCCTGTATGCATCCTCATGTGTGTATTTAGATCACCCATGTGAAGACAGCCTTTACCACATACTGTACAAGAAAATGGCCTTTCTCCTGTATGAGTCCTCATGTGTACTTTTAGATTGCTTGCGCTAACACAGCCTTTACCACATACTGTACAAGTATAGGACTTTTCTCCGGTATGAGTCATCATGTGTCTTTTTAGATTACCTGTTTGAGCAAAGCCTTTACCACAAACAGCACAAGAAAATGGCTTTTCGTCCATATGAGTCCTCATGTGTCTTTTTAGATCCCCCATGTGAAGATAGCCTTTACCACATACTGTACAACAAAAGGGCTTTTCGCCTGTATGAATCATCATGTGTGTTTTTAGACGACGCATTTGATTACAGCCTTTACCACAAACTGTACAAGCAAAGTGCTTTTCCCCTGTGTGGATCAGTGTGTGACTCTTCAGATGTGCCTTTTGATTAAACATTTTGGCACATTCTGTACTAAAACTTTTCTTCCCTGTGTGACCCTTCTTGGAGTGAGTTTGTTTCTGTGATTTCAGTTCCTGGGACAGCTTGCACTGTCCTCCCACATTGTGCGTCTTGTGTGATTTCAATGTGTTTAAAGCAGACTGATCTCCCCTGTTCACCTCCCACTCATCGCTGTCTTCTGTGTCCAATTCAGAAGATAGGAGCTGGTCATCACTAGTTGGTTGATATTCTCCACAGTCTCCTAAATCAGCTTGTGTTTTCATGTGTTCAGTTGAGGTGCTGGCTACTGGTGCTATGTCTCTGTTTTCATCATCATCTTCACTTTCCACTGCTAGTAATGTCAACGTTGACAAACCAGCTTCCTTTGGTATTTCAAGTAGCTCCTCCTGTTCCTCCTTCATCTGTGGAGGTTGTGGTTCCTCCTGGACCAGACTGCAACTCCACTCTTCTTCAGGGGAAACCTCCTCTTTACACACAGGGACGTGCAGGAAGTCTAAGAAATACATATATAATGACTCATCAGACTCCATAACATTTGAACGCCGTGCCTCCAAAGCAGAACCTCAGCTCAGAGTTGTGTCTTGAAAAAGTATCAACAGATTAATATTCTCAAATTAAAATTGCAGTAGAAGCAGGTATCAATTCATATAAATAACCAGTGTCACACATATGTGTGGGGAGGAATCATTTGGCATACAGCAGGTTAGTGAGCACCCTCAGTACCGGCCCACTTTCACCAATACAATAGAAAGACAGAGGCTTGAAACTTACTGAGATGCGGGTGGTCTTCAGGTTCCTGTTTAAGGTGGTCTTCAGGTTCCTGTTTAATAGAAACAGTCCTGGCTGGAGAACTGATCTTCACCTGCAGACTGGACTCCACACACTGATCTGGAATGAAGGAATAGCATGAAAGCTTTAATAATATGGACTTGAATAATAAGAGCTGAATACAAAAAAAGTGGTTGCAGTGTGTCCATCGTACACATGCATGGACGCACAATAGTTGTGCAACTAACTTAAACCGAATGCTTTTCCCGGTCTTCATGTGTGTTTTTACACTACCCATTTCATTAAAGCCACTGTAGGCCTACACAAAAAGGGATTTTCCTACTTGTGAGTACTCTGAGTATGCTCTGATACTTTAACAATCCAAACAACACACATGTCAACACACAGTGAAAAGCTACACGAAAAATGCTTTTCCCCTGTATGAGTCATCATGTGTTTTTTTTAGATAATCTGCACGAACACAGCCTCTACCACAGAGACTGTACAAGAAAGGGACTTTTTGTCTGTATGAGTCCTTATGTGAGTTTTTTGACTGTCTGTTAAAGCTAAGCTTTTACCACAAACTGCAAATGAAAATGGCTTTTCGACTGCATGCGTCCTCATGTGTGTTTTTAGTTGACCCTTGTGAAAACAACCTTTACCACATACAGTGCAAGAAATTGGCTTTTTACAGTAAACTAAAGGTGTCCCCCTGTATGAGTCTTGTGTGTTTTTAGATTACCGAATTGATTAAAGAAATGGCAACAAATTCACACAATTGGAGTAACAATGTATTTTAACATTTCAACACCGTTATCCTCTATACATCCTCATTTCCACAACTGGTCTGACATGCATGCAAAACAGCACAAATAACATAGCACTGTTAGAAACTCTCAGAGGCTGATAGACTTGTAAACAGAAAACTATTCAAAGGGTGTTGAGGCCATACCACAAAGTAGTAATATAAATTAACTAGAACTAATCCCCACACAACTCCATCGTGGATATTAAAAACACAAGGGTCTCACAAGTTGAACACAGTTAAACCACATATTATTGACTCTGACATGAAAACGTTATTGTATAAGTAGTTATTGTACCAACCTGCTCTGTATAATTTGATGTAGGGTTTTAAAACCATGTCGAGTAGTCTGCTTTTGAGGTCGATGTCTTGCTTCAAGCTGAAAGCTTCTTCCTCATACTCTGTTACAATTTGTCCAACGGCCCCAAATATCTCTTCAGCAGCTGCAGATAGTCTCTCATTGACCAAGGACTTCAGTGTGTGTAGTAAAGCCATTTCTCAAAGCTAGTTTCTGTGACAAATACACCAACCAAGAGAAGCAAGTTCAGTCCTTAACAACTTGCAGAGACTAAAGTGTCACCAAACGTGACAAGAGCCCTGTACTCACAGAGAGTCTGATGATCCAATCAGAGAATGGGTGGGTGGGGCAACAATAGACAGAAACTGGCCAATAGTTGAACCTTCAAGTCCATGCACATCTGAACTCCCCCATACAGTACAACATACACATTTTGATGTGACTTCATAATTTGACATTTGATTGCTGTAATGTTTAGCAGTGTTGCATATAGGCATATATAGCACCCATTCTTGAGAATTGGGACAAAACCTTTATTATTAATTTATGTTTTATCTAGCTTAGAGTTCTATTAATACAGATATAATTACACATTGTTAAAATAGGTTTAATTATAGGCATACTGATATCTGTTTGGTGCATTTCATGTCTTTGGTAGAACAATTTAAAAATTGAAACAAGGGTTAGGACATAATAATAGCCAAACATTCACAGAAAGTGAATGTGATGCAAATCAACACTTTTGTTAGCTTTTACATCAGCTAATTTGGTCGTTTGGTGCAGAGGAAAGGGGGGACAGTCAACAAGGTGGTTCATGTAGAATCACAAAGTTAGCCTGTTTTAGGGTATTTGAAATCCTATGAAAATGGTGTTGAGCATTGTAGCTAGAAGATCAGCTTTTTACAACAAACAACACTTTGTTGTATTCTCATTCCAGTAGACTCACCTTTTTATCATCTAAACTGACCATTTTATTGACACTAATTCATCTCTTGGTTTGCTTTCTTTTGCCAAGACAAAACAGTCTGTGTGTTGATGAAGACATTGGAACTTGTGTCTATGTAAATGTTTCTCTGATGATGGCCCATCATCATCATCAAGGTATGATGAGCCTTTCACATTGAAATGACACCTGACTGCAGTTAACTGGAGGAGAGCTGGGAGGAGGTGTTTCTCCACTCCAAGACAAAAGGGAGGCGTTGTTTATACTGGAGGAGAGCTGTGAGGAGGTGGGCGGAGGTGTTACTGTTTATACTCCTACATCAACACACTGCTCCTGCTCAGAGCCAATACAATACACAACTAAAAAAATATGAACGAACAGGGAGAAAGAGGTATTGGCCATGCCTTCAGCCTGGTGGAGACATCAACAATAAAATATGCAATTCCGGGAATTGCAAGTGTGGTTTCCTATGTTGTGCAATATGTTCCAAAAGCTTTATACCCTGTAATTATTTATATATATATATATATACCCTGACTGTGACAACTAATAATGCATAATCATGTATCACTTAATGTGTGTGTGTTGTTTATTCATTATCTCAAAAACAGAATAAAGATGTAGTCTACAACATGCAGTGTGTTTGGGGGGAGGGCTTCAGCTCTGAGCAGCTAGCACGCAAGTTGAGGACGCATCATGCATGCACCGTAGTGCCCTATACAGACTAGAGTGCATGCTGTGTGTATGCCTATAGCGGTGGCACTGTTATATTCAGCAGTGACACAAAAATATATCATATAGATTATAATCTGAAATAAAGCATAGCACTCCAATTCTTGTGTTAATGTGATACTGGATCATTGTGTGACTCTTCAGATGATGCTTAAGATTAAACATTTTGCCACACTCTGTACAACTAAAACTTTTCTTCCCTGTGTGACTCCTCATGGATTGAGTTTGTTTTGATGATTTCAGGTCCTGGGACAGCTTGCACTGTCCTCCCACATTGTGTGTCTTGTGTGATTTCAGTGGGTTTAAAGCTGACTGATCTCCCCTGGTCTCCTCCCACTCATCACTGTCTTCAGTTTCTGATTCAGAACAGTGTGAAGAGAGAAGATGGTCATCACTAGGTGGTTGTGATGTTTCACAGTCCTCTACATCAGCTTGTGTTTTCATGTGTTCAGTAGAGGTGCTGGCTACAGGCGCTGTCTCTCTGTTTTCATCATCACCTTCACTTTTCACTGCTAGTAATGTCAATGTTGACCCACCAGCCTCTTCCTCCTGTTCTTCTTTAATCTGTGGAGGTTGTTGTTCCTCCTCAGGGGAAACCTCTTTACACACAGGGACGTGCAGGAAGTCTAAGAAAAAAAATATATATAATGACTCACGAGACTCCATAGCATTTGAATGTTGTGCCTCCCAAACAGAAGCTCAGTATCAACACAAAGTATCAACAGATTACCCTTTACTCATTAATATTCTCATGTATAAATTGCTTTGGAAGAGCATGTTTGGATAGATAACCAGTGTTCTATTGGAGAAAAGTGAGACAGTAGAGACTGTTGGGGAGGAGAGGACTGGACGGAGTCTCTACTTCCTCCCGGTGGAGGCTCCTCACTGACAGGTGAATCAGTAGGATACAACACACACATGTGTGTGGGGAGGAATCATTTGGCATAACACGTAACAGCAGGTTAGTGAGCACCCTCAGTACCGGCCCACTTTCACCAATACAATACAAAGACAGAGTGCTGGAAACTTACTGAGATCCAGGTGGTCTTCAGGTTCCTGTTTAATAGAAACAGTCCTGGCTGGAGAACTGATCTTCACCTGCAGACTGGACTCCACACACTGATCTGGAATGAAGGAATAACATGGACACTTAAATAATAAGGACTTGAATAATAAAGACATTGGTGTAATATGAATATAAACTTGAACTCATTGATTGCTTTCATAAAGAAAAATGGTTGCAGTAGGGTGACCAGACGTCCCGTTTTACCCGGGACAGTCCCGTTTTCAAGCTGCGTGTCCCGGTGTCCCGACAAATATCTCTAAAACACTAATATGTCCCGGTTTTCAACATTCACTACAAAATTGTCCCGGTTTTCGCCAGAATTAAAATAATAGTAGCTGTTTTCAGTGGTTGCATAGACATTTGTCATGTTCTTTTCATGAAAACATGCTTACCTAACCAATCAGAAAAAAATAACAAATTAATTGCGTGTCTGAATTCAACACTGAGCCTGTTTGTCAATCACTCACTGCCTGTTTGTAACCCTGCGGTGCGTGTGTGCGCGTGCACGAACGTTAGAGAATGGGCACGCGCGTGCGCGGTAACGTGCGCATTGCTTTTAGGGTCCCAGTTTTAGGCAACAGTGTTTTGCGTCCCGGTTTGAGTGGTTGAAAATATGGTCACCCTAGGTTGCAGTGAGTGCGTCCATCATACACGGCGTGCACAGCGTGCACGCCACGATACATGTCCGACAGAAAATATTGCATTCTTTGTGATGAAGTATAGCATTGTTTTCAAAGGAGATGGAGGTAGGATCATTTTACATGGGAGCCAATGGAGAATCTGACTAATATGAATAGTTATATTCTGATAAATGTGGACAGACACTGTTCTGCTGTTCTGGAGCATGCAAAGCCATCATAAGAAACGAGATGATATCATTCCTCTGCTTTAGTGGCCTTTTCTTTGTCATTCTGGCTTTGACTGAATGATCATTCATGTGTCTATGTGAACTAACTTAAACCAAATGCTTTCCCCTGTGTAATCACCCATTTAATTAAAGCTTTTATCACATGAAAAAGGCTTTCTCTCTGTATGAGTTTTTTTTTAGATTACTCATGTGGGTGTTTTTATTTGACCCTTGTGAAAACAGCCTATACAGTGCAAGAAATTGGCTTTTCACTAACTAGGCTCCAAAGAAAACTAAAGGCTGTGTGTTGTGTCTTTCTAAAAACATACAAAGTGTTGTGTGTTTTTAGAGTACCCATTTGATTAAAGAATGGCAACAAATTCACACAAAGTTGGAGTAACAATGTATTTTTTAACATGTCAACAACATATCCTCTATCCCATTCCCACAACTGGTCTGACATGCTTTCAAAACAGTTTACACTCTCATAATAATAATTTGTCATAAGAATTAAGGGTAACCTAAATGCTCAACGCAAAACACACACATTTAGGAATATGGTTTGGTTTAGACCTAGTTTTACTAAGGTTAAGTTTAGGCATGACATTTAGACACTGCTTCACTGAGGTCAAGTTTATGAATAAGGTTAAGTTTAGGCATTGTTTTACTAGGAATATAGTTTAGTCTGGACCTAGTTTTACCATGTTTAGGAATACCTCGTGGTGACAGTTCCAGGTCGCCAGATTCATACTCGGGCGAGAGTGTTTCAGGCATGCAAACTTGTAGCTTTTCGGCAAAAATCGCTGTTTTGAATCCAAATGAATCGTTTGGTATGATTTGTTCAGATTCGATGAAAAAATGTTTAGGGGGTGGTGGGGGGTGTCGTGTCATCTAGGCTGCGTTGAGCAGCAGTTAGAAGAGGAGCACTTTTTTCTCTTCTTGGCTCGGTTAGGGTTTTATTTTTGAACAAATCAAGCGCTCGATTTCTCTCGCCTGTGACGTCAACACCCATGCTTGACTCTGTCCAGTGCCCTGCAGCCGTGCAGCGCTGAGCGGAGCGCTCAGACAGCAGCCAGTGAGCACACAGCCACAGACGGAGCGGAGAGTTCAAATGGAGCATATAGTAAATAAACTTGGCTAGTTTGTCGTTGATAGTGTGGTGTAGTTGTGGATTGGACTTTTTTAATTTGCTTGCTTCGCGATGTGGTCGCTATTCTGCATCGATGCGGTGACGTGACATAATCGATTATAGCCTACGTTTGTTTATTTTCCTCAACGGTGATCTGATAGCTTAGCTACATGCTAACGCTAAATCAACTCTATCATGCCGTTCCATCTGCCTCGTATTAGACAGAACAGAGATTTCTCGCATTTATTATAAGATGAGGCAGAGAGAGAGAGAGAAAAAAAGAATGATGCACAGAGTCACAGACAGTTCTCAAAGCGGAGAATACAATAATCATCTGTGATTTTACAACACTGTGTCCCAAGCACTGGGTTAAGACATGATCTTAGAAAACACAGGCCTATTTAAAGGACAACTCCGCCCTAAATCACTTCTAGGCAAATTTTCCTACTTATATTGATCCAAAATTACTGTCCATGGGGTCTATTAGGCAGAAATGCCCCTGTTGTCCAGTTTCCCCAGCAGAACCCAGCAGCTCTCATAGCATAGAGTGGAGCCTATAAGCCTATCGCTTTTACACTATTTGTTGTGGTCAAATGTGTTTTATTTTTTCATGAATGTGTTACTAGTTATCATTACAAACACATCCATGTCATCGCTGTCCTACACAAGCCACCACACTCTGCTAATTAGATGTTATGCTTTTATGTGTTTTGCCAAGTCCCGGAAAAGATGCCCTGTGATTGGCCAGTGCAGTCACTTTGATTGGCACTTGTGCCCAATGCTCACCCCAAAACATTATTTATGAGATTGTGGTGGCTTGTGTGGGACAACCAAGGCATGGATGTGTTTGTAATGACAACTAGTAACACATTTATGAAAAAAGAAAATCACTTTTGAGCACAACAATTAGTGTCATAGCGATAGGCTTATTATCTCCACTCTATGCTGTGACAGCTGCTGTGTTCTCCTGGGGAAACTGGACAACAGAAGCATTTCTGCCTAATAGACCCCATGAACAGTCTTTATGGATCAATATAAGTAGGAAAATTAGCCTAGAAGTGATTTAGGGCGGAGTTGTCCTTTAAGAAGTACTGAAAATAGCCAATCTACACGCTCACAGCGTGCATTGTGTCTTCGTCTATGCCTGTCTATTAAAGACAAGTCCCTAAATATTATAGGATATTCCTAACTATATCTGTAGGCTATATTATATTTTTATTGTAGATTTTATTTTCTTCATTACATCTAGAACAATCGGTGGTAGGCAACAAGTCCAATTTTGCTGCATGTATTGTATATGAGTAAGTCACTGTTATAGTTTTACCCAGTTAGAATCGTGCAAATTCACCTGACCAGACCCAGAAAAGGTCCAAAATTTCACGGCGCGCATAGCGTGGCGCACATTTTTGCCCCAAGAAAAGTTGTCACCTTTTTCACCTTGGGGCTGTTTGCATGTCTGGTTTTTAAGAATAAGGTTAGGCTTAGGTATAGTTTTACCTTGGTTACATTTATGAATGAGATTACGTTTGGGCATAGATAGTTTTACTGAGGTTACGTTCAGGAATACCTGGTGTGACTTTTCTGAGGTCGCCGGATTTATACCCGGGGCGAGCGTGTACTAGGGCTTGCGTTCTTGTATTCAATTATAAAACATCCTGTACCTATGCTGTACAACTTTACTATAGGATTAAACCAGTGTAAATAAAACAGTACATCTATAATGTACAACTTTACAACAGGTTGTAAAGTAAATAAAACAGTACATACCTATCCTGTACAACTTTACAACAGGTTGCATCGTTGCATCAAACAGTCCACATCCCTTGTCCATCTCTTGCAGTTCCTCTGACAACGATGAATATGTTTGGGAGGCCATCTCTCTAGACTCTGTAGACCTCTCCCTGTGGTGCTCTGTGGAAATCACCCGTAGAAAGAACTTTTGGTTATCATTCAGCAACCGTATATTATACCATGACGTAATCAATTCAAACTATAGGCTATTTCAAAATAGCCGATCTACAAGCTCACAACCGCAACCACCATTATTTACAAGCAACTTTATACCTAGGGTTACCAACCGTCCCGTAAAATACGGGATCGTCCCGCTTTTGGAAACTAAAAGACGTGTCCCGTATTGAACTGAAACGGGACGCTCTTTGTCCCGTATTTGAAGGTTGGGGGATAAATATGAATGACGGGATGATTTAATTGAGAAATGACAGCGATTCTGCCTGTCAATGAGCTTCCACTCTGCTCTCCTCTGAGACAAGTGCTGCATCCCATTGCTGTGAGGGGCGCTGCGCTGTTTGTAAGCAGCCCATTGGCTTACAGTGTTGCTTAAGACACAGTCTCCGCCAATCCAATCCCTTCCCATGGGCTCTAGGTTCAGTCCATAAGTTGCCTGCGCGAGACGATACAAGTGCATGCGAGCGCGAGCATACGACAGTGCTCGGCTCAGAACATTGTTTAATGTCTTATAAAAACGTGTTACAGAAGATTGTGTACAAACAGATTAGACATGAATCCATGATAGGTGATAGCCTAAACAACAAGGTGAAAAAGCAGGCAAGCAAGCAGAAAATAAGCCATGGATTGTATTCCTGGGAGTCTTGTCTGCCAACTAAAGCGACCCCAGACCATCCCCAGACTGGCTGGTATGTGAAATAACTAGAGATGCTCCGATCAGGTTTTTTGGGGCCGATACCGATCACCGATCAGCTGGAATCAATATCTGCCGATACCGATATTACCGATCGATCACAGCGTGGAAGCAATATCTGCCAATCCCGATATTACCGATCGATCACAGCGTGAAATCCATACATTCTTCTATTGTATCACTGTAGGAGCATTTATATATTTAATGATTCCTCTTACACAACATTGACATTGTATATATTAATTCAATTCAACTTTATATTCTAAGGTCATGATTCGATTCGATTCTCTATACGATATATTATCGTATCGTAAATCATTTTAGTCCTAGGAAAATTACTCCTAAAGAAAAAAAGAAAAAAAAGATAGTGGCAATATTGTCTATCCTTCATTATTTTCAAGGTTATTTGGCTATAATGGTTCATAACAACAATAATAGGCCAAATAGGCCCTTAAGATTTTCTGTACACTATATTACATATTTGGGGTCCTTGCTCTTGGCATGAGAATGTTTGAGAACCACTGTTCTTAAACAATATCAGACAACAATGTTTCTGTTTGACTGACCTTCCCCAGTTTTTTATTTTTATAGACCTGTTTGCTGGCAAAAACAGGATATGGCAACACTTTTTTACAGACCTGTTTGCTTGTTTCTGTCGCAGAAACTAAATGGCAACGCTTCATCCTCCTTACATCTAGTGCTAACGGTTAGCACCTGTGGAAATGACTGTTTTAAACTATACAAGGGAACTACAAACTTTATCATTAGATCAACAACAACTTGTCCTCCAATGACTTTGGAATTATGCTTTTGGAATTAAGTTTAACAACAACGTTACAGCCGTTCTCTCTCTCTTCTCTCACGTCGCAGAGAGAGAGTGAGAGAGAGGAGCCTCGTTAGAGAGAGAGAGCCACACACACACACACACACACACACACACACACACACACACACACACACACACACACACGTGCAGCCTCGTTAAGCCGGCAACAACACAGCTGGCTGGCTGATTGTTGAAAACGCATTCATATCGTGGATTTTACTTTGAGATGACAACAGCTACAAAGAAGTAGGCTACTTATATTCTGATCTATCATGAATTATTCCAATGGTGTATCCAATATGTTTAAAACAAACAACTTTCAGCTCTCTCTGTCCCCCTCTCTTCTCTGGTGCATGTGTGTGTGGTGCGTGCGGGAGGGAGGGGGGAATTAAGTGGCTCACAGAGAGAAGTGAACATGGAGCCGCACAGACACACACACACACACACACACACACACACACACACACACAAGAGAGAGAGGAGAACAGAGCTCTCCTTCGTCAGAAGCACGCATGCACAACGCGCACGTGAATCGAACGTCAACGTCTTTTTTTGC
Source organism: Nannobrachium achirus (assembly GCF_963921795.1). Classification (NCBI taxonomy): domain Eukaryota; kingdom Metazoa; phylum Chordata; class Actinopteri; order Myctophiformes; family Myctophidae; genus Nannobrachium; species Nannobrachium achirus. The sequence goes on along the minus strand of NC_137810.1, from coordinate 74,522,213 downwards.
TTCAATGCCTTGATCGGCTCGCTTTGATCCAATTATGGAAACACCGATCAAAACCGATATGGCCTTGATCGGCCGATCTGATATCGGAGCCGATCAATCGGAGCACCACTAGAAATAACATAAGCATGCGTTGATTTTGTTTTTACAACCTAAAGGTTATTACTGTATGCCATTCCAATATGATTAAACTAGTGTTGGGTAACCAGAGAGTGGGCACATAAGAACCAGGTAGACCCGTTTTGGGAGAAATAATATATTTAGGAAATGGCCCAAAGACACCCGAAATGATATTGTGAAAGGAAAAATATGATTTAATATAGGAAACTACTCGTTTTAGCCAACTTTATAACCGAAAATACCCGATTTTTCGGCGTCGCCTTTGGCGCCGCTACTTTCCTCATCTATCTATAAATGCGAGAAGTCTCTGTCTGTCTGTGTGTGTGTCTGTCTGTAATCCGCGTATCTCGAGAACCGTTCTTCCGGCTTCAGATTCGGCACGCGCGTTCCCCGCCGCGGCACGGAGTGCAGTGCCGGGTCTCGACCCGACCCGACGCGCGGTTTTCCCGAACCGGCGCGAAACGTTCGGAATCTCCTTATGCGGGGTTGATTGTTGACATCAGGCTGTTCCGGAGGAAATCGGCGAAAGCTCTGACTCATTGTGAAATCACTTCATAAAAGGCTCTGACATCACGTACGCCACATGAGTCAACAAAAAATCTCTGTGAGTGTGTATGTATGTATGTGATCCGCGTATCTCGAGAACCGTTCGTCCCACGGGCACGTGCGTTCTCCATATATGGGCATAAAATGAATGCCCCCATATATGGGCATAAAATGGATTGCAGACAGACAGATACAGATATCTCCATATATGGACATAAATGGACAGAGGCAAACAGATGGTCAAAGATCTCCATATATGGGCATAACATGGACACAGACAGACAGATACAGATATCTCCATATATGGGCATAAATGGACACAGGCAAACAGATGTTCAAAACGGGTCCTATGACAACAGGTGTGAGGTTTGCATTAAAGGGGGAACCGGCACTGTGTCTGCAACACAGTTGGAGGCACAGACAGATACTCCATATGCATATATGGGCATAAAATGGACGCAGATAGACAGATATCTCCATATCTGGGCATAAAATGGACCCAGAACTATAACTGCAGTGATCTCCATATATGGACATAAAATGGACACCGACAGACAGACAGATACAGATATCTCCATATATGGGCATAAATGGACACAGGCAGACAGATGGTCAAAACGGGTCCTAAAGGGCGGGGCATTCATTCCCTATTTACATTGTTCCGAGTTGGCCAGGTCGCCGACTGCGTATATGGGCATAAAATGAATGTCCCCATATATGGGCATAAAATGGATTGCAGACAGACAGATACAGATATCTCCATATATGGACATAAATGGACAGAGGCAAACAGATGGTCAAAGATCTCCATATATGGGCATAAAATGGACGCAGACAGACAGATACAGATATCTCCATATATGGGCATAAATGGACACAGGCAAACAGATGTTCTAAACGGGTGCTATGAGAACAGGTATAATGAGGTTTGCATTAAAGGGGGAACCGGCACTGTGTCTGCAACACAGTTGGAGGCACAGACAGATACTCCATATATGGGCATAAAATGGACGCAGATAGACAGATATCTCCATATATGGGCATAAAATGGACCCAGAACTATAACTGCAGTGATCTCCATATATGGACATAAAATGGACGCCGACAGACAGACAGACAGATACAGATATCTCCATATATGGGCATAAATGGACACAGATGGTCAAAACGGGTCCTATGAAAACAGGTATAATGGGGTTTGCATTAAAGGGCGGGGCATTCATTCCCTATTTACATTGTTCCGAGTTGGCCAGGTCGCCGACTAGACGCTGGGCCGCCCGAAATATAATGAGGTGTCCCGTATTTGAAACTCTGGGAGTTGGCAACCCTATTTATACCAGAAAACCACGGGCCGGCGGTGACTGTGTCTATTTGATGATCCTCTATTTTCATCATTACGTGAACCTTTACGTGAACCTTTATTAATTAAGCTCTAAAAAAGTTATAGCCTACTAAATAAAAACAATTCGTGGAATTGCATCATGTCTATATTATGCATAGGATGCAGGCATAGGGTCCTTTTGGTTACCACTTATCCAAATTGAAAAGACTGTCATTGTTTGACATATTTTATTGTTTTAAATGTGTTGGCAAATGTTAGGCAGAATGGGCACATACATATAATTTAAACTTGATGTTTGGCACAACTGAAATTGATTTTGTATGAAGAATAAATCATTAATCTAATCGATGGCCATTTCAGAGTGCAGTACACCTCCCCAACCAATGTAAAAATCTCGATATTTTGATTGTTAGTTGTTTCGATATATATAGTCTGGTTAGGGTTAGGGTAAGAGTTAGGTTTAGGGTTAATGTTAGGATTTTGGCTTTGGGCTAGCAAAGTGTTCACTTGCGTCGGCAGCAGGTTAGCTTCTGACTACTGGGACCTCGAACAACCCCAACCGATAGGGTTGCGTAGTTGAAACATATGGAGGAAATACGAGGAAAATGGCCACCATTTAACTGTGTTTTAGGAGTGCATGTCTTTACTGTTACATACAAGTAAGATTCCACAAACAAGTGGATGGATGTGTAAAGATATTTTATTGAAAGAACATTATGCAGCATGAGTGACAAACAACATCTTCCTGAAACAAGATCTGCCGAGCCAATGGGGCTCTAAGTCTGACATCATTTTGTAGGCAGAGGAGAACTTTTGGGGCTAAAAGGCCCCAGTGCCCATGAATCTTTTTACTATTTTTGCTATTTAATTTGTCTTCTCTTTCTTGTTCACAGTAAAGTGGTAGAATTATACTTTAGTCGTTATTTTGTCTCTGATCTGTTGAAATAGCGATGGACACATATTGACAATAAATCTGCTTGGAGGTCTGACTACAAGAAGCCAGATAATCCAGGAAACCATTTAATACGTGTCACCTCACCTGCAGTGTGTAGTGTGCCCACTAAGCAATTTGGGTGTTAAATCGCGTTCAAATGACGTCTTCGAGCTAACCAGACGTCTAGCTAGATCCGGTCTGTGACGAGTTTAAAATTTAAAGTTTTTTCAACGGCTATACATCAACCTCATTTAAACGCCTTTAGCGGCCCCTAGCGGCCGCCGAAAGTAGTGAAAATGTAGGCAGCCAGCAGGGTTTAAAATCACTATTCCTTCGTTCTGAGCGCCGTATGCTACTCGAACCACCGCAGCTGATCGTATTTGTAATGATTTCTTACACTGTTATTATTTGACACTGGGAGTCGCCGGGGTTCGAACTCCGGACCTTCTATTAATGAAACCTGTGTGCTTCCCCTAGACCACGGCACAGCTTGTTACTTGTGTGTATTCCAGCAGCTATTAGTAGTTGAACAGCCTCCCGCTGTTCGTTTGAGGTCGGTGCATTTGTTTGACAACACAAACTAACTTTATATTGATGCATAGCTATAAAACTATTTTATTTAATCATTATCGTATGGTGGGGGTGGGGAGACATGCAGTCTTGTGTACGTGTTTGTGTCTGTTGGTGTCAGAATGAATTATGTAACTCAGCGAAGTAATAGTATGCTGTCATAGCAGCACCACGGCATTATGCCATTATTTATTACACTTTTAGAATTTTTCAAAGGTATTGCACAGCACGTCTTTTAGACGCCTAAAAGACAGAAAACTGCTCAGTGTTTGCAATTAAACTACAACTATTAAGGTAGAACCGGGATGAGATACTGTTAGCATCTGATAATGAACAACTTGATAAAAATGGTGGATCGGCGATCCAGCCGGAGGATTCCGGCATGCTACCAGTAGGAACCCCATCTCGGAGCTGCGTAGCAGTGGAGTGAGGGGTTCCGAAAGGAGCTATGTATGGTCATTGATTTTACTGTAGTGCTAAGGGTTTAGGTGGAGTCTGAAAAGGTGAGTCTTCAGTCCACGGCGAAAGGCAGCGAGTGAGGCAAACTGTCTCGGACGAGTGGATTTTTGCCCTGGAGTTTTTAGCGAGGGTTCGGTCAGCATCCCTGTGTTGGCTGATCTAAGTGAACGAGTGGGGGAGTAGGGGTTGATCAGATTTTGGAGGTATGGAGGAGCCATACCTTTGGCTGCTTTGAAGGTCAGCATCAGTGTTTTGTATTCCATGCGGGCCGCAACCGGGAGCCAGTGGAGGCTGCGGAGAAGGGGAGAGACATGTGAGAACTTAGGCTGGTTGAAGACCAGTCGTGCCGCGGCATTTTGGATCAGTTGGAGAGGTTTAAGTGCACATGCCGGGAGACCAGTGAGGAGAGAACAGCAGTGACAACACAGAAATGTGTGTGGGGAGGACAGGCTATCTTCTACATTGCGGAGTACATGGGGTAAAACAAAACTTAATTTTTGTATTTAAATATATGTTAACCTATTTTAACCCACCTATCTCCCTGACTTCCTCCCCAGTCAGTCAGAGTTTAGAGTGTGATGTGGGATTATGTGCAGGATGTAAATTGCATACGGGAGCAACACACAACATTAATCGATAGAATACTTTATTAACAGTAAAAACAGGTACAGAGATACAGATTTATACAAAATAATGCTAAAAGGATGACCCAAAAAAAATCCCAAGCTTATTTCCATTGAGGTCCTTTGTATTCAATCCATAAAGACATTTAATGACAAAAAATAATATGCAATAATATTCACAATATCATTATATACGAGTAGCCTAGTAATAAACTAAAAGGTACAGTAAGCAGATTACAGGGGCCAGTTAACAATTGCCGGCTATAGTTGCTCATTCAATTGCAATTCAATTCAAATAGCTTTATTGGCATGACAATTACAATATTTCGAAAGCGTCAAGTACAGCAAACTGAAAAATACTAACAGCAGAAAACAATATCTAACATGCAAATAAAACTGTATTTTAAACAATATGCTAATATCATAGCTAATGATCCAAATGTAGTTGTGAACTGTGTGTGTGTGTGTGTGTGTGTGTGTGTGTGTGTGTGTGTGTGTGTGTGTGTGTGTGTGTGTGTGTGTGTGTGTGTGTGTGTGCGCGTGTGTGTGTGTGCGCGTGTGTGTGTGTGTATTGTGCAGCTCAGTGTGCTGCAGGTCTCTCTCCAAATAGAATGTCTTGTTTGTCATTGTCATCTAGGACTCAATTTCTCATCTATCTTATATTATTATATTTGTCACATTTTAATAGAAAGTGCATCTCAGTCTCCACCTCAGCTGTGACCTCACACATTTTGTTCTGGAGGCAGATAGGACTTCTTGTGTCGTCCTTTCTTTGTTTGACTGTTTTGACAAGGAATTCCACATTTGTGTGGCATAGCAGTAGAACAAATTTAAACCTAATCTGCCATGGGTTGAACCAGCTTGGTGGAGCTCTCTCTGGTGCTGTGCTTGTATATCTTTAACAATATTGAAGTAGTTCGACACATGCAGGAAAGTTGCTCTACCTAGTTGCTGATCTACAAGAACACAACGTGTTGCTTAACGCCCCGTTGCGAGCTTGTAGATCAGCTATTTCCACTACAACATTTCTTAGATTAGTTTGTTTTATGTTTTTAAAATGTATACAAATGCAGGAAAAGAAAATGGGCACACCCCCGGCACACAAATGGGTCCCAACTCACTGTTTGGGAAACAGTCCTCTACCCTGAGTCATCCCAGTGATCCCAGCCTAGCATAATGAGCAGGGGTTCAGAGAGTTCTAGGTGTGACAACAAGCCTGACCAGTTTGTTTTGGGACGTCTTATTTTTCTTTTTATCCCTGACACAAAACATTTTCAGATGTGTATCTTCGTGGCCAAATATATTTCAATCGAAAGAAGCGGCTTGGACTCCTCGTGCATTAAAGGAAGTATAAGCTCAGTCTGTTGTTCTTCCCAGGTTGGCAGAGGGAGAGTAGCTCCCAGTATTACAGCTTATAGGCATTGGCATTGAGTGGAAACATGTTGGTTCATATTCTGTGGGTCGGGACAGTGAAGTGACAATTTAAGGACTTTTATGACCTTTCTAATACAAAAGAAGGAAAACAGAGGGGAGGGGAAGGCTGTTACTGTATGAAAAGTAGTCAACAAACTATGAACTATGTGTGATGATGTGTGACATGATTCAAAGCAGCCATAGTAAATTATGTTAAAATCGAGGGAAAGGTTATTTGGATTATTCTGTATGCAGACTATGCACTGTAGTTATTATGGGTAGGCTAGTACTGTTCACAGTAGTTATTTTGGGTAGACCTGTATTGTTTGCACTAGCCTAGTTATTATGGAGTAGGCACGTATTGTTTGCAGTAGTTATTATGGGTAGGCCTAAGTACACAACTTCCATAGTTAGAGGTGAACCACACATTTGATTGAACATTTCTGTTATGATATATAACAATACAATACACGTAGCAGTGAAACACCTTTGATATACTTTATTAGCAGTTCACTGAGGGGAAAAAAAGCACAGGAAAGTGCAGTTCAATACAAGGTGAAAAGAGGATTTTAACCCAACAAAGCACTGCTTGCTTCCATTGGGGTCCTTTGTACTCAATTCATTAAAACATTAGAGGACAATACAATGCCAAACACCATATACCAGTCAGATATCAGACAGACACCAAACATAATACAGCAAACAAATCAGAAATATAAAAAAAGAAATGTACAAAACGGTCAGAAATCAGATAATGACAGTCATCAGAGTAATGGTTTTTGGTTTAGCTGTTTTTTCCAGAGCTTAAAAGAAAAACAAATGAAGTGAGTGAGTGGGTGCGTTGCCTTCCTCCCTCGAATGTCCTGAAATGTCTGGAGTCGGGAGGCTCCCGCTCTCTTAATTCTCAACAAATCTCTATGATTCAGATTTTCCTATAATTGGCAGACATGAGTTTCAATTCCTTGTGTCGATTGTGTTTACCATTGAGATGTCAGTCTGTATAAATACAATGAATATAACACCTAAGTGCAGCTGAAGAGTTAATGTTTCACACTGCGCGGCAGCACTAATTAATAGTTTGTGATTGTCATGACATTCTCTAGAATCAGTAACATGTGGGTGATAGCCCAATTACACATGGTTTTATTCAAATGCAATCAAAGGCTACAGCTTGAAAAGCAAGCATTGGAATTGCAACCATATATGACAGGGGTGTTCAAAGAGTGGCCCGGGGGCCAAATGCGGCCTGATGACAAATGTTACGGCACGTGACTTAATTCCTAAATTGTCCTATAAACTGCCCTCCAGCACCATCAAACAAGAATATCTTATAGTATAATTTATCAGGTTTCCTTGTTCCCTGTTGTCTCATTCTGAAGGGGTAGAAAAGCTATTTTATTGTATTATTTACCTTGCATGTCTGGTAACATTTGGTATTGTGAGTTATTTGTGTTTTGTTCAGAGCACACACCTGACAAAAGACCATTGATATTACATATTGATGATGATAAACACAATATTGTAATTGTGATGCATTTTGTGACTTTGTTATGGTCTGACTGAAAGGGCATTTTGCCAGGAGATATAGTCGGCCCTTGGATGTTTTCATATTTTCTAATGTGGCCCTCTTTGAAAAACGTTTGGACAGATGATTATGGCCATGCTTGCACTTGGACATTTGTCCTTTCAATATGATGTTTCTTACTCTTTTGGTCTCACCGCTTAACGCATGTCTTGCACTGATCTTTAAGGGAATGGCAGCTGATACTCTGATTGGTTTGATTAAAGTAACACCCAAACACACCCATGTCTAGTACAGGGCCGCAATGCTTTGATGCAGTTTGCAGAATACCGCACACATAATAGCAAAATGGCATTGGGCAAGCCTAAACAAGTAAGCCTGTATGTAGCCTGGGTGCCAGCCTGCTAGACTACGTTTTGGATCTATTTTATCACTTCGCCTCTCAGTCTGGCCATGATTCAGTGGACTTGTATTTCTGAACATCAGCCAGTCAATACACACTGATGTATTTTCCCCACTTCCACCACAGACCATTAACACCTCGACTGCCCACTAGGTGACGCCAGAGCCCCAGCTGAGTGCCCAAAGAGACTCCATAGACTTCCATAGAAGAATACAAGGGCCTGTTGCGTAGGGGTGGGACGATATTGCTATCTCACGATACGATATCTATCACGATATTAGGCTCTCGATAACAATAATATCACAATATTCGATATATTGCGATATTCGATATATTGCAAGAAATGTCATCAACGATATATCACGATATTTGTAACTGAAAATGAAAAATAACGATAAAAGGCAAAACTCTGGAATTATACACGTATTCCATTAATCTCACAAGATTATTTTATAATTTGGCTAATAAGTAAATTAATCTTGCATCCTCAAACAAACACTGCAACTTTGTAAACTGCCCACAATTTGTCTGTCCAGCACAACAATGGGTAGGCCTACTAACTAATCAATCCATAACTAAAACGCATTTAGTGAAAATGTAGCCTAATTGTCAAGAAACACATAGCTTAAAATAAGATTGACACATGTAAAAAATTTGCATACATGCAAAGTGCCTCCTCTTAACTCATCTGCTGCCATTTAACAATACCTTCGTACTCTCATATGCCAAACTGTCTCCATAGACTTCCATGTAATTCATAGTGCACGGATCATGCACACCCATGCCTAGATAATGCACGTGTGTCCACATTGCTCACAGCTTTCAAACAAACAAATCCGAAAGGAAATCCGTTCAGGCATTCATGAGATAGCAGCCATTATGTTTTCCTAAAATGTAAACAAAGATGGCTGCCATGTTTGAAAGATGGGGTTGCTAGGGGGGTTAAACATACAATTTCGCGATCGCTATCATGCCTACTACATGTTTTGGGGTAAAAAAAATGAAAAAAAAATTTTTTTGAAAAAAAAAAAAAAAATCGATATTTGCTGGCAATTTATCGATAATTATCGCGGAGGTAATACCGCGATATATCGGTAATCTCGATATTTCGTCCCAGGCCTTGTTGCGTCAATGCATGCGTCATTACGTCACTTGGTCACATGAGCGCAGACAGGATGTTATTGTGTAACTTACTGTATAGACCAGTGTTGATCATAGCTGTTCAGTGCCGATCAAAATTTCGACATTATGCCGCACGCTGCCACAGTTTTAGCCATAAAACAAACATCGGAGATAAAGGGCTTTAAAGATGGGGAAATGCATTGGAGTATACAGAGAAAAACGGCCGCGTGATGCTCTCAGCGTCGACTCGAAGCGACTAGCGGCTAATGGGCTACATCCAGGCGCAGCCCCAACGTAACGGTGAGATTTAAAGTTAATACTGTAAGTACAGTAAACACGTCAACGCGTCATGGGCCTCCAGGGACATCAAAGAGATTGGTGTGTAGACACCTCGTGGGCACCCGCTGTGTTAAGAAGCCACCTTTGGATTCCACTTGCATTCCATGTCACACCTCCCCTTGGAGAGAGGAAGCTGTCCAGACTGAGAAGTGAAGTGACAAAACAAATCCATGGAGCGTACCACAAACTGCACAAGTAAAGGAGTTTTAACCTGTATGAGTCCTCAAGTGTATTTTTAGATTATAACTTTTACTAAAAGCTTTACCACAAACTGTACAAGTAAAAGGTTTTTCCCCTGTATGAGTTCTCATGTGTGATTTTAAATGACCACTTTGACCACAGCCTTTACCACAAACTGTGCAAGTAAAAGGTTTTTCCCCTGTATGAGTCCTCATGTGTACTTTTAAATCACTACTGGTACCACAGCCTTTACCACAAATTGTACAAGTAAAAGGTTTTTCCCCCGTATGAGTCCTCATGTGTGCTTTTAAATCACTACTTTGACCACAGCCTTTACCACAAACTGTACAAGTAAAGGGTTTTTCCCCTGTATGAGTCCTCATGTGTGCTTTTAACTCATCACTGCGACCACAGCCTTTACCACAAACGGTACAAGTAAAAGGTTTTTCCCCTGTATGAGTCCCCATGTGTGATTTCAACTCACGACTTCGACCACAGCCTTTACCACATAATGTACAAGTAAAGGGCTTTTCCCCTGTATGAGTCCTCATGTGTGCTTTTAATTCATCACTTCGACTACAGGCTTTACCACAAACTGTACAAGTAAAGGGTTTTCCCCCAGTATGAACAACTGTGTGCCTCTTCAGACTATCCTTGTGCTTAAACATTTTGCCACACTCTGTACAACTAAAACCTTTCTTCCCTGTGTTGCTCTGCGTGGAGTGAGTTTGTTTTGACGATGGCAGGTCCTGGGACAGCTTTTGGCTTACAGACAATGTTTGTCCTTCCACATCTTGTGTCTTGTGTGAATCCAATGTGTTTTCCACCGACTGACCTTCCCTGGTCTCCTCCCGCTCATCACGGTCTTCAGAGAAGTCAGATTGAGAACAGTGTGGAGAGAGGAGCTGGTCACCACTAGTTGGTTGTGATGTTCCACAGTCCTCTACGTCAGTTTGTGTTTTCATGTGTTCAGTTGATGTGCTGGCTACAGCCTCTGTCTCTCTGTTTTCATCATCACCTTCACTTTTCACTGCTAGTAATGTCAACGTTGATCCATCAGCCTCCTCTTGTAGTAGCTCCTCTTGTTCCTCTTTAATCTGTGGAGGTTGTTGTTCCTCCAGACTGGGACTCCTCTCCTGATGTTCAGGGAAAAGCTCCTCTTTACACACAGGGCGGGAAACAGAGTCTAGGGAAGAATAAAAAGATACAATGAGAGAAAAAACATGAATGGTTTGAAGTGTTTCCTCTGTTTCATAGCTTTGGTAGTTGGGAAAACCTCAGCTGTAAATACGTTTTCCATTTCCACACCTTAAAGTCTATTCGCATTCATTAAAAAATGCCAACATTCAAATTTAGAGAAATAGCATGACACGTACTGTTGTCCAGGTGGTTTTCAGGTTCCTGTTTAACAGAAACACTCCAACTCATCTTCACCTTCAGGCTGGACTCTGCACACTGGTCTGCAATGAAGGAATATGATAAGGACTTAAATAATTAAGGACTTTGATATGGGGAAGTGCTCTACAATTTATTACTGACGATGGTTTTCACACCCATACTTGTGTATTTATATGTAAAGTGGGTTGATCATTTCTCGCAGTTCGTAGAGAGCAACATTGTATTTTATTTAAGGCCTTGTGTGGCTCATCGGGAGCAGATAGAGGTTCAGCGTTGAGAGACAGTTACGTGTGTGTCACCGGACAAGGACGCATTGACTGCATGCACAGCAGCCATATTAGAAATAAACTGGGCCTCTTCCTTACTTTCTTCACAGGTGTTACCAATGATAGTGAGGGACGCAATGCGAGTGATGAAATCTCATTAAAATACATTTGTTTCAATGAGGACGTCCTGACCTACCGTGAGTGACATTTAGACACTGCTTCACTGAGGTCAAGTTTATGAATAAGGTTAAGTTTAGGCATTGTTTTACTGAGGTCAAGTTTAGGAATATGGTTTAGTCTAGACCTAGTTTTACCATGTTTAGGAATACCTGGTGGTGACAGTTCCAAGGTCGCCAGATTCATACCTGGGGCGAGCGTGTTTAAGAATAAGGTTAGGATTAGGAATAGTTTTACCGAGGTTACATTTATGAATAAGGTTATGTTTGGGCATAGATAGTTTTACTGAGGTTACGTTCACAGGGGCGTGCAGGAAGTCTAGGAAAATTATACAATGAGAGTTTAGACTTAACATTTGTTTTACTGCAGTTTTCCCTCAGTTCACTGAAAAGCTGGAGCACACACATCCTTCAGTGCCCAGGTGCTGGACAAACAGAAGTGAGTTAAATGAATTAAAACAGATATCATGTTGTTTGATAGACTTGAAACTAGCAATTGAATGTATTTCTATACTCTCCAGAAATAAGATTTGAATTATATTCCGATGGTCGTTATTATTGTTGTGAGTCCTCTAGAGCAGGTTGGTTAATGCAGGGTTCCATGCATTGATGTAATCACATTGTTAATGCTAAAATCGATGACTCATTCAAATGGGTCCATCTTTACTCCCTCAGTACCGGCACCAATACAATACAAAGACAGGGTGCTTGAAACTTACTGAGATCCAGGTGGTCTTCATGTTCCTGTTTAAGGTGGTCTTCATGTTCCTGTTTAAGGTGGTCTTCAGGTTCCTGTTTAAGGTGGTCTTCAGGTTCCTGTTTAATAGAAACAGTCCTGGCTGGAGAACTGATCTTCACCTGCAGACTGGACTCCACACACTGGTCTGGAATGATGGAAGAGCATGAAAACTTTAATAATAAGGACTTTGTGATATGAATACAGACTTGAATAAATAGGGCTTGAATAATAAAGACGTGTAATATGAATACAAACTTGAACTCATTGATTGCTTTCATTTAAAAAAAGCGTGTCCATCGGGCACGGTGCACATGCACGGTGCACGGTAGGTGTGCATGCCGCGACGTGTCTATTCAGAAAATATATAATAATAATAATAATAGCCTACAACTACAATGGTCTCACAAATTGAACACAGTTAAACCACATATTATTGACTGATTATGAAAAAGTGTTATTGTACCAACCTGCTCTGTATAATTTGATGTAGGGTTTTAAAACCATGTCCAGTAGTCTGCTTTTGCGGTCGATTTCTTGCTTCAAGCTGAAAGCTTCGTCCTCATACTCTGTTACAATTTGTCCAACGGCCCCAAATATCTCTTCAGCAGCTGCAGATAGTCTCTCATTGACCAAGGACTTCAGTGTTTGTAATAAAGCCATTTCTCAAAGTTAGCTCTCTGAGTTTCTGTAACAAATACACCAACCAAGAGAAGCAAGTTCAGTCCTTAACAACTTGCAGAGACTCACCAAACTTGAACAGAGCCCTGCTAAATACTCACAGAGAGTCTGATGGCCCAATCAGAGAATGGGTGGGTGGGGCAACAATAGACAGAAACTGGCCAATAGTTGAACCCTTCAAGTCTCTGCACATATGAGCTCCTCCCATACGGTACAAAATACACATTTTAACACAACTTCACAGTACTTGACATTCAATTGTGGTAATACTTGTAATTATCAGTCTGTGTTACACATGTATAGCAACTATTCTTGTTTTACTAGTTATATTATTCATAATATGCCTAATTACACATTTTTATTTAGGTTGGATTTAGAAGGCCTGACAGAATTGATTTGTTATGGTTGGGTCACACCAGGGAGTCACAATATTGGGTGCATTTTTTTATTTTTTTTAAGGGTGTTTTAATGTGTGTATCATTGTCTGGGACACAGGTTATTTCTGTCTGTGAGTGCATGTTTAGATGAATGTGTGTGGCTTCCTGTAGCTGTGGAAAGACAGTCTGTCCTTGTGTGTTTGGGTTGTGTGTCCTGTGAGTGTAACTGTGGTATGTCCTGGAGTCTGAGCAGGAGGACAGTGTGGAGATGTGGGGCCCTATTATGATCCAGGTCTTATGCCTTATGCCTTAACTTCTTTACCTTTTTTTTCACTATTTTGAAAAACATTTTTAAATACTTCAAATGCTGATCTACATCTGCACGTTGTGAACGTGCAGATCAGCTATTTGAAATATTTAAAAAACAAAAACAAAATAGTAAAAAAAGGCAAAGAAGGCCTGGATCATAATAGGGCCCCTGGAGTGATAACACCATGCTTATCTTGGAGTGGAGAAACACCTCCTCCATCTCCTCCCACTCTTCCAGTTCACTGCAGTCAGGGTCCATTTCAATGTGAAAGGCTCATAACAAAAGACAGTGTAGGCCTATGGGCCATCATCAGTGACACATTTATATCAATGCAATGTCTTTTACTTCATTAACATAGTGACTGTTTTTCTTTGCCAAAGAGCACAAACACATGAACATTTCACACATGTAAACCTGCATGTGTGATGAGGAAGAGGTGAATTCTGATTCTGTTAAAAGTTCAAGATTTCACCTTCGATCAAGTTCTTCTGTGGAAGTTTCACTTCTCTAAAAGAGCTTAGTTCAAACAATGTTGGATATTACAATGATACCCCTTTTCAGTTTTGAAAACATACTGCATTTTTAATGATATGGTTTCAGTGTTTAATTTAAATGTTACATAGCACATGAATGAGTAGTTTTGCTTTAATTGCAATCCCCAGTGCAACATGCTGTGCAGATGTAATGAATGTAATACTGTTGTGTATATCTCAGATATAGGCTACTTACTGTATGTCCATATTTGGTCTCTCTAACTTTTACTATGCCATATTATAGCTCTGTTTACATGTTTTATTATTATATTTTGACACTTGCTTTAGCAATGTAAACATATATGCTTTCTCGTGCCAATAAAGCTGAGTAATTGGATTAATGTCACGTGAAGCTGACATCAATCCTCAAATCCATTATATTGTCCAATCAGAAAATGGACAGAAAAGCAGAAAAGGTCCATTGAACTAAATGAACTTTTGGGGTTACAGAAAAAAAAAGTCCATTGAACGCAATGGAAGTTGGGGGTTTGTTATTAAATAATAACAAAGCTGGACTATGTGCTGGCTGTCCTGTAGGCAACCACACTAACTAGGTATGCATACTGTAAAATGAATACTTACTTCTAGTTTAAGCACAAGATGTAAAATGAAGCAGTGATTGCAGTGTTTTGTCTCTCCAGCAGGGTTTCTAGTGTCTCTATCTCTCTCTGGAAGAGGTTGGGGTTACTTTATATTCTGGTTGGCTGTAGGCAACCACACTATAACTACTGTATGTAGACTGTAAGATAAATATGTACTTCCATCAATCACTAGTCGTTATGGTACATAATATTCTGACAGGACCTGTAGTGTTGAACCTTTATTAAATCAAACAAACACAACCATTATCAATAACACCCCGCAAAGCAAAAAAAAAACCTATTCATGTGTATATTTATATCCTGTAAGATTATATGATTCCTCTGCTTTAGTGTCCTTCCTTTGTATGGTCATCCTGGTGTAGCCCCCACAGTTAGTACCAGCCATGAACCAGCGACAACAGCCCTGAGGGCAGCCCAGTCGTGCTGGTTGTGTGTTGGACTGGCGAGTGGGAGTCTAGGGTTCAATCCCCGCTTCTGCGCATCACTACACTGGTTTAGACTGAATGATCATTTATGTGTCTGTGTGAACGAACTCAAACTAAAGGCTTTCCCATGTATGAGTCTTCATGTGTGTTTTTAGAGTACCCGTTTGAGCAAAGCTTTTATCACAAACAGCACAAGAAAATGGCTTTTCGCCTGTATGCGTCCTCATGTGTGTTTTTAGATGACCCGTGTGAAGACAACCTTTACCACATACTCTACAAGAAAGGGGTTTTTCGCCTGTATGAGTGCTTGCGTGTGTTTTTAGATTACCTGCTGTTTAGCCTTTACCACACCAGTAAGACTCCCTAATCGGGAGATAAGCGACCGTTGGTCGCTTATCTCCAGAAATAGGCCAAAAGTTTGTTTTACCAATTATTACACTCTATGTGAACATTTACATCAACAAATCCCAAGTACTATGCAGAACGACCCATTTCAAGTTTTTAATGTACAACAATATTTAGAAAATAGGTCTACAAGCTCACAATGCTACGCATTGTGCTCGTCCCTTATATTCCCATAGGTTATATGGAGATCTCAGTGTTTGTCAGTCCTTGTTCATTTATGCCCATATATGGACATCTCTATATCTACTGTAACAGTCCTTGTCCCTTTATGCCCGGAGATCTCTTAACTGTAAGTCCTTGTCCCTTTTATGCCCATATATGGATATTCCTGATGTCATCAGAACATATATGGGCTTTCTGATATGCCCATATATGGAGATCTCTTAACTGTAAGCCCTTGTCCCTTTTATGCCCATATATGGATATCCCTGATTAGGGATGTCCCGATACCACTTTTTTGCTGACCGAGTACGAGTACAAGTACTTCATGTTGAGTACTCGCCGATACCGAGTACCGATACGAGTACAATTAATAATACAAAATGTATTTAAATTACGCTTTTTTTTTTCCCTCTAAAAAAATATATTATCCAATTTATATATCCGCAATTTATATATCCTAGCCTGGGTGCCAGCCTGCTAGACTACGTTTTGGATCTATTTTATCACTTCGCCTCTCAGTCTGGCCATGATTCAGTGGACTTGTATTTCTGAACATCAGCCAGTCAATACACACTGATGTATTTTCCCCACTTCCACCACAGACCATTAACACCTCGACTGCCCACTAGGTGACGCCAGAGCCCCAGCTGAGTGCCCAAAGAGACTCCATAGACTTCCATAGAAGAATACAAGGGCCTGTTGCGTAGGGGTGGGACGATATTGCTATCTCACGATACGATATCTATCACGATATTAGGCTCTCGATAACAATAATATCACAATATTCGATATATTGCGATATTCGATATATTGCAAGAAATGTCATCAACGATATATCACGATATTTGTAACTGAAAATGAAAAATAACGATAAAAGGCAAAACTCTGGAATTATACACGTATTCCATTAATCTTACAAGATTATTTTATAATTTGGCTAATAAGTAAATTAATCTTGCATCCTCAAACAAACACTGCAACTTTGTAAACTGCCCACAATTTGTCTGTCCAGCACAACAATGGGTAGGCCTACTAACTAATCAATCCATAACTAAAACGCATTTAGTGAAAATGTAGCCTAATTGTCAAGAAACACATAGCTTAAAATAAGATTGACACATGTAAAAAATTTGCATACATGCAAAGTGCCTCCTCTTAACTCATCTGCTGCCATTTAACAATACCTTCGTACTCTCATATGCCAAACTGTCTCCATAGACTTCCATGTAATTCATAGTGCACGGATCATGCACACCCATGCCTAGATAATGCACGTGTGTCCACATTGCTCACAGCTTTCAAACAAACAAATCCGAAAGGAAATCCGTTCAGGCATTCATGAGATAGCAGCCATTATGTTTTCCTAAAATGTAAACAAAGATGGCTGCCATGTTTGAAAGATGGGGTTGCTAGGGGGGTTAAACATACAATTTCGCGATCGCTATCATGCCTACTACATGTTTTGGGGTAAAAAAAATGAAAAAAAAATTTTTTTGAAAAAAAAAAAAAAAAATCGATATTTGCTGGCAATTTATCGATAATTATCGCGGAGGTAATACCGCGATATATCGGTAATCTCGATATTTCGTCCCAGGCCTTGTTGCGTCAATGCATGCGTCATTACGTCACTTGGTCACATGAGCGCAGACAGGATGTTATTGTGTAACTTACTGTATAGACCAGTGTTGATCATAGCTGTTCAGTGCCGATCAAAATTTCGACATTATGCCGCACGCTGCCACAGTTTTAGCCATAAAACAAACATCGGAGATAAAGGGCTTTAAAGATGGGGAAATGCATTGGAGTATACAGAGAAAAACGGCCGCGTGATGCTCTCAGCGTCGACTCGAAGCGACTAGCGGCTAATGGGCTACATCCAGGCGCAGCCCCAACGTAACGGTGAGATTTAAAGTTAATACTGTAAGTACAGTAAACACGTCAACGCGTCATGGGCCTCCAGGGACATCAAAGAGATTGGTGTGTAGACACCTCGTGGGCACCCGCTGTGTTAAGAAGCCACCTTTGGATTCCACTTGCATTCCATGTCACACCTCCCCTTGGAGAGAGGAAGCTGTCCAGACTGAGAAGTGAAGTGACAAAACAAATCCATGGAGCGTACCACAAACTGCACAAGTAAAGGAGTTTTAACCTGTATGAGTCCTCAAGTGTATTTTTAGATTATAACTTTTACTAAAAGCTTTACCACAAACTGTACAAGTAAAAGGTTTTTCCCCTGTATGAGTTCTCATGTGTGATTTTAAATGACCACTTTGACCACAGCCTTTACCACAAACTGTGCAAGTAAAAGGTTTTTCCCCTGTATGAGTCCTCATGTGTACTTTTAAATCACTACTGGTACCACAGCCTTTACCACAAATTGTACAAGTAAAAGGTTTTTCCCCCGTATGAGTCCTCATGTGTGCTTTTAAATCACTACTTTGACCACAGCCTTTACCACAAACTGTACAAGTAAAGGGTTTTTCCCCTGTATGAGTCCTCATGTGTGCTTTTAACTCATCACTGCGACCACAGCCTTTACCACAAACGGTACAAGTAAAAGGTTTTTCCCCTGTATGAGTCCCCATGTGTGATTTCAACTCACGACTTCGACCACAGCCTTTACCACATAATGTACAAGTAAAGGGCTTTTCCCCTGTATGAGTCCTCATGTGTGCTTTTAATTCATCACTTCGACTACAGGCTTTACCACAAACTGTACAAGTAAAGGGTTTTCCCCCAGTATGAACAACTGTGTGCCTCTTCAGACTATCCTTGTGCTTAAACATTTTGCCACACTCTGTACAACTAAAACCTTTCTTCCCTGTGTTGCTCTGCGTGGAGTGAGTTTGTTTTGACGATGGCAGGTCCTGGGACAGCTTTTGGCTTACAGACAATGTTTGTCCTTCCACATCTTGTGTCTTGTGTGAATCCAATGTGTTTTCCACCGACTGACCTTCCCTGGTCTCCTCCCGCTCATCACGGTCTTCAGAGAAGTCAGATTGAGAACAGTGTGGAGAGAGGAGCTGGTCACCACTAGTTGGTTGTGATGTTCCACAGTCCTCTACGTCAGTTTGTGTTTTCATGTGTTCAGTTGATGTGCTGGCTACAGCCTCTGTCTCTCTGTTTTCATCATCACCTTCACTTTTCACTGCTAGTAATGTCAACGTTGATCCATCAGCCTCCTCTTGTAGTAGCTCCTCTTGTTCCTCTTTAATCTGTGGAGGTTGTTGTTCCTCCAGACTGGGACTCCTCTCCTGATGTTCAGGGAAAAGCTCCTCTTTACACACAGGGCGGGAAACAGAGTCTAGGGAAGAATAAAAAGATACAATGAGAGAAAAAACATGAATGGTTTGAAGTGTTTCCTCTGTTTCATAGCTTTGGTAGTTGGGAAAACCTCAGCTGTAAATACGTTTTCCATTTCCACACCTTAAAGTCTATTCGCATTCATTAAAAAATGCCAACATTCAAATTTAGAGAAATAGCATGACACGTACTGTTGTCCAGGTGGTTTTCAGGTTCCTGTTTAACAGAAACACTCCAACTCATCTTCACCTTCAGGCTGGACTCTGCACACTGGTCTGCAATGAAGGAATATGATAAGGACTTAAATAATTAAGGACTTTGATATGGGGAAGTGCTCTACAATTTATTACTGACGATGGTTTTCACACCCATACTTGTGTATTTATATGTAAAGTGGGTTGATCATTTCTCGCAGTTCGTAGAGAGCAACATTGTATTTTATTTAAGGCCTTGTGTGGCTCATCGGGAGCAGATAGAGGTTCAGCGTTGAGAGACAGTTACGTGTGTGTCACCGGACAAGGACGCATTGACTGCATGCACAGCAGCCATATTAGAAATAAACTGGGCCTCTTCCTTACTTTCTTCACAGGTGTTACCAATGATAGTGAGGGACGCAATGCGAGTGATGAAATCTCATTAAAATACATTTGTTTCAATGAGGACGTCCTGACCTACCGTGAGTGACATTTAGACACTGCTTCACTGAGGTCAAGTTTATGAATAAGGTTAAGTTTAGGCATTGTTTTACTGAGGTCAAGTTTAGGAATATGGTTTAGTCTAGACCTAGTTTTACCATGTTTAGGAATACCTGGTGGTGACAGTTCCAAGGTCGCCAGATTCATACCTGGGGCGAGCGTGTTTAAGAATAAGGTTAGGATTAGGAATAGTTTTACCGAGGTTACATTTATGAATAAGGTTATGTTTGGGCATAGATAGTTTTACTGAGGTTACGTTCACAGGGGCGTGCAGGAAGTCTAGGAAAATTATACAATGAGAGTTTAGACTTAACATTTGTTTTACTGCAGTTTTCCCTCAGTTCACTGAAAAGCTGGAGCACACACATCCTTCAGTGCCCAGGTGCTGGACAAACAGAAGTGAGTTAAATGAATTAAAACAGATATCATGTTGTTTGATAGACTTGAAACTAGCAATTGAATGTATTTCTATACTCTCCAGAAATAAGATTTGAATTATATTCCGATGGTCGTTATTATTGTTGTGAGTCCTCTAGAGCAGGTTGGTTAATGCAGGGTTCCATGCATTGATGTAATCACATTGTTAATGCTAAAATCGATGACTCATTCAAATGGGTCCATCTTTACTCCCTCAGTACCGGCACCAATACAATACAAAGACAGGGTGCTTGAAACTTACTGAGATCCAGGTGGTCTTCATGTTCCTGTTTAAGGTGGTCTTCATGTTCCTGTTTAAGGTGGTCTTCAGGTTCCTGTTTAAGGTGGTCTTCAGGTTCCTGTTTAATAGAAACAGTCCTGGCTGGAGAACTGATCTTCACCTGCAGACTGGACTCCACACACTGGTCTGGAATGATGGAAGAGCATGAAAACTTTAATAATAAGGACTTTGTGATATGAATACAGACTTGAATAAATAGGGCTTGAATAATAAAGACGTGTAATATGAATACAAACTTGAACTCATTGATTGCTTTCATTTAAAAAAAGCGTGTCCATCGGGCACGGTGCACATGCACGGTGCACGGTAGGTGTGCATGCCGCGACGTGTCTATTCAGAAAATATATAATAATAATAGCCTACAACTACAATGGTCTCACAAATTGAACACAGTTAAACCACATATTATTGACTGATTATGAAAAAGTGTTATTGTACCAACCTGCTCTGTATAATTTGATGTAGGGTTTTAAAACCATGTCCAGTAGTCTGCTTTTGCGGTCGATTTCTTGCTTCAAGCTGAAAGCTTCGTCCTCATACTCTGTTACAATTTGTCCAACGGCCCCAAATATCTCTTCAGCAGCTGCAGATAGTCTCTCATTGACCAAGGACTTCAGTGTTTGTAATAAAGCCATTTCTCAAAGTTAGCTCTCTGAGTTTCTGTAACAAATACACCAACCAAGAGAAGCAAGTTCAGTCCTTAACAACTTGCAGAGACTCACCAAACTTGAACAGAGCCCTGCTAAATACTCACAGAGAGTCTGATGGCCCAATCAGAGAATGGGTGGGTGGGGCAACAATAGACAGAAACTGGCCAATAGTTGAACCCTTCAAGTCTCTGCACATATGAGCTCCTCCCATACGGTACAAAATACACATTTTAACACAACTTCACAGTACTTGACATTCAATTGTGGTAATACTTGTAATTATCAGTCTGTGTTACACATGTATAGCAACTATTCTTGTTTTACTAGTTATATTATTCATAATATGCCTAATTACACATTTTTATTTAGGTTGGATTTAGAAGGCCTGACAGAATTGATTTGTTATGGTTGGGTCACACCAGGGAGTCACAATATTGGGTGCATTTTTTTATTTTTTTTAAGGGTGTTTTAATGTGTGTATCATTGTCTGGGACACAGGTTATTTCTGTCTGTGAGTGCATGTTTAGATGAATGTGTGTGGCTTCCTGTAGCTGTGGAAAGACAGTCTGTCCTTGTGTGTTTGGGTTGTGTGTCCTGTGAGTGTAACTGTGGTATGTCCTGGAGTCTGAGCAGGAGGACAGTGTGGAGATGTGGGGCCCTATTATGATCCAGGTCTTATGCCTTATGCCTTAACTTCTTTACCTTTTTTTTCACTATTTTGAAAAACATTTTTAAATACTTCAAATGCTGATCTACATCTGCACGTTGTGAACGTGCAGATCAGCTATTTGAAATATTTAAAAAACAAAAACAAAATAGTAAAAAAAGGCAAAGAAGGCCTGGATCATAATAGGGCCCCTGGAGTGATAACACCATGCTTATCTTGGAGTGGAGAAACACCTCCTCCATCTCCTCCCACTCTTCCAGTTCACTGCAGTCAGGGTCCATTTCAATGTGAAAGGCTCATAACAAAAGACAGTGTAGGCCTATGGGCCATCATCAGTGACACATTTATATCAATGCAATGTCTTTTACTTCATTAACATAGTGACTGTTTTTCTTTGCCAAAGAGCACAAACACATGAACATTTCACACATGTAAACCTGCATGTGTGATGAGGAAGAGGTGAATTCTGATTCTGTTAAAAGTTCAAGATTTCACCTTCGATCAAGTTCTTCTGTGGAAGTTTCACTTCTCTAAAAGAGCTTAGTTCAAACAATGTTGGATATTACAATGATACCCCTTTTCAGTTTTGAAAACATACTGCATTTTTAATGATATGGTTTCAGTGTTTAATTTAAATGTTACATAGCACATGAATGAGTAGTTTTGCTTTAATTGCAATCCCCAGTGCAACATGCTGTGCAGATGTAATGAATGTAATACTGTTGTGTATATCTCAGATATAGGCTACTTACTGTATGTCCATATTTGGTCTCTCTAACTTTTACTATGCCATATTATAGCTCTGTTTACATGTTTTATTATTATATTTTGACACTTGCTTTAGCAATGTAAACATATATGCTTTCTCGTGCCAATAAAGCTGAGTAATTGGATTAATGTCACGTGAAGCTGACATCAATCCTCAAATCCATTATATTGTCCAATCAGAAAATGGACAGAAAAGCAGAAAAGGTCCATTGAACTAAATGAACTTTTGGGGTTACAGAAAAAAAAAGTCCATTGAACGCAATGGAAGTTGGGGGTTTGTTATTAAATAATAACAAAGCTGGACTATGTGCTGGCTGTCCTGTAGGCAACCACACTAACTAGGTATGCATACTGTAAAATGAATACTTACTTCTAGTTTAAGCACAAGATGTAAAATGAAGCAGTGATTGCAGTGTTTTGTCTCTCCAGCAGGGTTTCTAGTGTCTCTATCTCTCTCTGGAAGAGGTTGGGGTTACTTTATATTCTGGTTGGCTGTAGGCAACCACACTATAACTACTGTATGTAGACTGTAAGATAAATATGTACTTCCATCAATCACTAGTCGTTATGGTACATAATATTCTGACAGGACCTGTAGTGTTGAACCTTTATTAAATCAAACAAACACAACCATTATCAATAACACCCCGCAAAGCAAAAAAAAAACCTATTCATGTGTATTTTTATATCCTGTAAGATTATATGATTCCTCTGCTTTAGTGTCCTTCCTTTGTATGGTCATCCTGGTGTAGCCCCCACAGTTAGTACCAGCCATGAACCAGCGACAACAGCCCTGAGGGCAGCCCAGTCGTGCTGGTTGTGTGTTGGACTGGCGAGTGGGAGTCTAGGGTTCAATCCCCGCTTCTGCGCATCACTACACTGGTTTAGACTGAATGATCATTTATGTGTCTGTGTGAACGAACTCAAACTAAAGGCTTTCCCATGTATGAGTCTTCATGTGTGTTTTTAGAGTACCCGTTTGAGCAAAGCTTTTATCACAAACAGCACAAGAAAATGGCTTTTCGCCTGTATGCGTCCTCATGTGTGTTTTTAGATGACCCGTGTGAAGACAACCTTTACCACATACTCTACAAGAAAGGGGTTTTTCGCCTGTATGAGTGCTTGCGTGTGTTTTTAGATTACCTGCTGTTTAGCCTTTACCACACCAGTAAGACTCCCTAATCGGGAGATAAGCGACCGTTGGTCGCTTATCTCCAGAAATAGGCCAAAAGTTTGTTTTACCAATTATTACACTCTATGTGAACATTTACATCAACAAATCCCAAGTACTATGCAGAACGACCCATTTCAAGTTTTTAATGTACAACAATATTTAGAAAATAGGTCTACAAGCTCACAATGCTACGCATTGTGCTCGTCCCTTATATTCCCATAGGTTATATGGAGATCTCAGTGTTTGTCAGTCCTTGTTCATTTATGCCCATATATGGACATCTCTATATCTACTGTAACAGTCCTTGTCCCTTTATGCCCGGAGATCTCTTAACTGTAAGTCCTTGTCCCTTTTATGCCCATATATGGATATTCCTGATGTCATCAGAACATATATGGGCTTTCTGATATGCCCATATATGGAGATCTCTTAACTGTAAGCCCTTGTCCCTTTTATGCCCATATATGGATATCCCTGATTAGGGATGTCCCGATACCACTTTTTTGCTGACCGAGTACGAGTACAAGTACTTCATGTTGAGTACTCGCCGATACCGAGTACCGATACGAGTACAATTAATAATACAAAATGTATTTAAATTACGCTTTTTTTTTTCCCTCTAAAAAAATATATTATCCAATTTATATATCCGCATCCATCCTCATCCGCAACTATAACATAATGTCAAATTATTCTTTTTTTCTGGTATTCTCAGAAATGCATTCATTGATTTAGCCCACAGCAATCTGAGTTCCCAGAGGTCATTTCTTCCGCCACTAGGTGGCGAAGCCCACAGAATCTCTATTCTCTTCAATCAATCGTCTTTTTTCAGCTGTGCTACACTGGCAGGCAGGCACGTACACACATTGACAATTTGACATCAAAGGGGGCTTGAGCCCCTGCCAGATCAGTCTGTAAAAAGTGTCCATGAATGCATTTTTTTACTATGGTAAAAAATGCAAATGTCCCCGGGCCCTTTCCATACCATAACTGAAGGCTGCATTCAAGAGAATTGTCCACCAAAAGGCCTTCTAGAAATATCAGCCCCTGCCTCTCTAAAATGTCTCTGCACGTCCCTGCAGACAGACACACACTTCACCGAGAGAGCGAGCTTTCAAGACAAGAGCGACAGTGACAAACAAACAAACACACACACAGCTTTCTAGTGGGAAGTTTAACTTACCTACAGTAGCCTATACTTTGCAATTTGCGTGAGGTGGTGAAGGATATATGAAAGAGATTCAACTTTAGAGGTAAGTTTAGCGCAACAAGGCATGCCGTGATGCTGATGCCTTTAAGTGGTCGCAGCTGTATCGTTGGAGCACTGGTGCCTCGTTCGCAGTGCGGCACTGTGAGCTTGCATATCTGCTATTTTTCAATAGCAAAAGTATAAAATAATTAAGGCCCTGGCTTTCACCTTGAGCCCTAGTAACTCAGTCCCACTTTTCTCCCCCTTGTGACGCCCCAGCAGAGTATCGGGCGCTGCCGTGAGAAGTATCTGGCGAGTACGAGTACAGCAAAATAGGGTTGTATCGGGTCGAGTACCGATACCACGAGTACCGATACCGCATCCCTATCCCTGATGTCATCCGTATATGCCC
This sequence comes from Nannobrachium achirus, assembly GCF_963921795.1. Lineage (NCBI taxonomy): Eukaryota > Metazoa > Chordata > Actinopteri > Myctophiformes > Myctophidae > Nannobrachium > Nannobrachium achirus. The sequence continues at coordinate 74,496,996 of NC_137810.1, read as the reverse complement.
ATATATGGGCTTTCTAATATGCCCATATATGGAGATCTCTGTATCTCCATATATGGGTATAAAAGGATACTTCAGGTCTGACATCAGGTTTGTTTATATTGGGTTGCTAGGTTTGACATCACAAACTCCATGGGCCATCTGACCTAGAAATCTATATTTGGGCATAGATGACTCATCGTGACCTCATCATGATTTCAATCGCTATAAAAGGACTCTCAGTGACATACACTCTCCACAGATAAAGCAGTCAACCAGCCTACCAGTCAACCCATTCTTTGATTACTTTGTACAACTAGATTAACTTTTCAATGGCATCCCCACTGGAATTGACCGAAATGTACGACAGACAATGCCGCTCTTATACCAGGAAAGAAGCATTTCTTCGACTCAGACCTTATCGCCAGGGTTGGCTTATAGCAGCTGTCGGTAGATAATGCCGGTCTTATATAAGGGTCATTTGTGTACGGTGTGATTTGCCATGGTTACTCATTGAAGTTGAATCTCCATATATGGAGATAACCTACGCATCACACTAAGTCTGACCTCACCAGCCCATATTTGGGCATGAGCAACTTATGTCTCCATATATGGAGATATGATGACATTACACAGTCCTCAGCCAATGATGTGGCGTGATGTCATACAATACACAAACAAGCCCAGATATGAGCAGGGCAAAGGTGTGACGTGTGACGTGTGACCGACCGACCGACCGACCGACCGACCGACCGACGGCCGGTGGAGGTTTTGATACTAAACTGCGACCTTACGGTCGCAATAATGTACAAGAAAATGGCTTTTTGCCTGTATGAGTCATCATGTGTGTTTTTAGGTTACCCATGTGAAGACAGCCTTTACCACATACTGTACACGAAAAGGGCTTTTCGCCTGTATGAGTAATCATGTGTAATTTTAGATTACCTGTGCTAACACAGCCTTTACCACAGACTGTACAAGAAAAGGGCTTTTCACCTGTATGAATCATTGTGTGCATCTTCAGCTTGCTCTTACAACTAAACATTTTGCCACAGTCTTTACAATTAAAAAAAAAATCTTTCTTCTCTGTGTGAAATTTCATTTGTTTTGTTGATTCCAGGCCCTGGGTCGGGTTATTGCTAAAATACTCCATATGTTGCGCTGTATGTGTTTCCAGTGTGTTTAAAGCACACTGGAACACACTGGTCTCCTTCCACTCATCACTGTCTTCAGTGTGAGATTCAGAACAGTGTGAAGAGAGAAGATGGTCATCACTAGTTGGTTGTGATGTTCCACAGTCTTCTACATCAACTTGTGTTTTCATGTGTTCACCTGGGCTGCTACAGGCTCTGTCTCTCTGTTTTCACCATCATCTTCACTTTTCACTGCTAGTGATGTCAACCCCTCCTCTGGTCTTAGAAGTAGCTCCTCGTGTTCCTCTTTGATCTGTGGAAGGTTTGGTTCCTCCTGGACCAGACTGGAGATCATAGTCTGCTGTTCCTCCTCTTTACACAAAGGGAGTTGCAGGATGTCTAGACAAAAGACAAAACGAGACAAACCCATTGAATGCTTGAACTATACAAGTATTCATTAAGTCAACCCATTGAATGCTTGAACTATACATGTATTCATGTCATGTAACTTGTTTTGTCATCAGCTGTTGGAACCACCATTATAATTCAGTAGGCTAAACCACTTCTACTGTAATGGAACATTATGACCCGTTGTCCCTTTTATAGTTATATGCTTTAGACGGCAATACATTCACAACACTGGAGTAACAATGTAGGCTATTCTAACATTTCAACACCATTATCCTGTATGTATATGTCATTCCCAGAACAACTGGTCTGAAATTCTTTCAAAATGGCATACACAACATTGCACTGTTAGAAGCTAGGCTACTGTTTGACTTAATCTCCATTCAATAAACAATAAACAATAAACAATAAACAATCTGTGCTTTCTGATGATTCGCTTGTAAACAGAGAAAATATTCAAAGGTTGCTGTGCCCAGACCACAAGAAAAGAACTAATATGAATTAACTAGAACTAATCCCCACACAATTCCATCATGGATAACAAAACCCCATTGATCTCACTCATTGAATAAAGTTAAACCAAATATTATTGAATTAGTGTATTGTAAAATAATTGTACCAACCTGTTCTGTATAGTTTGAAAACCATATCCAGTAGTCTGTTTTTGTGGTCGATTTCTTGCTTCAAGCTTAAAGCTTCGTCCTCATACTCTGTTACAATTTGTCCAACGGCCCCAAATATCTCCTCAGCAGCTGCAGATAGTTTCTCATTGACCAAGGACTTCAGTGTTTGTAGTAAAGCCATTTCTCAAAGGTAGCTCTCTGAGTTTCTCTGACAAATACACCAACAGGGAGATAAAGCAAGTTTGGCCCTTAACAACTTGTATCTAAAGTGTGATCAAACATGAACATGGCCTGCTAAATACTCACTGAGATTCTGATGGCCCAATCGGATGAGGGAGGTGGGGCCACAATAGACAGAAACTGGGCAATAGTTGAACCCTTCGAGTCCCTGCACGTCTGAAGAAATGGTAATTCCCCCATACAAGTACAAAACACACTTGACTCCACAATTTGACATTTGATGCTGTAATGTTTAGCAGTTCATGTTGCACATATTGACCCAGTATGACTGTGTTTGCTATTGGAGACAGAAACACAATCGCTTTGCAAGTAAACGCTGGGCGATATTACGCCTAGAAGCCATTGGGCCCCATTCACCAACTTACATACGAACGTTCTTACAAATACATTTCTTCTTAGACCCTTTTAAGAAGTTTTTTAAGAAGATTTGGCATACACCAATGTGTTCTTAGCTGTGATTTGTTCTTATGTTAAGAAATAATCTACACACACTGTAGAGCACTCTTATGGTGGCCCTTTAGTCCTTAAGTGTGACATATTGTGCAAAAATAATGTATTCTTTAAGAGTCTTCAATTCTACAGTTTGTATAATAATAATATGATTTAAATCACCAACTGTTTTAACACTATAACCCTGTTTTAAATGTTGTTTGAAAATAGCTGATATTCAAGCTCACAACACATTACCATTACAGCTCATTTTGAGCTTGTAGATCGTATATTTTTTTAACACTTTGATAAATCTTGAAACATCTTCCCAGGCAGAAAATATTTCAGGTGGGGGTCTGCAGAATGCATGTCAATGTGGGGGTCCTTGACATGAAAATGTTTAGAACCCACTGCTTTAGACTAGTTTTCAACAGGTCTGAAAACTGCATCCCAACCCAAAATGACCCGATTGAGTTGAAGCCCAAGCCCCATACTCACCCCCCCCCCTTCATCACCCCCCCCCCCCCCATAACCCAACTCCCTACACTCTCAACCCATATCCCAACCGCCGCCACACGCCTATTTTCCTGTCCCCTTCCTAACTGAAAGCCCCCTTTGCACCACCATATCCCAACCACCACACCCCTACTTCCACCTCATTACATATTAAGTAGCTGCTAATTTAAAGCCCCACCAGCTTTCAGTAATACAATGTTTTATATTTCCAAACATGAAATATGATAACATTCTAATTTCAGCATTTTTTAACTAGGGTTACCTGGCACACCCCTTCAAGTTAGGAGGATTGGAATTCATCATGATAAGAACATAGTTAAGAACAATTTTGCCTTCCTTTGCCTTCCATGAATCTGACTCGACTTCTCTTAGGAAGAAATTTAAGAGGAAAAGTTAAGAACTTATTGGTGAATCAGGGCCATTGTTCTCGTCCTCCTGCGCGCCAGCAGCCAAACGTAGAAAGAAAAGCTGACGACAATCCAGCTCTTGCCGCCTGCGAGCGCATGTACGAACGAGTACACTCGCAGGAATTTCACCGGACCACGCCACCCCTAAACTTCTCTGCACGGCCAAAATAACCGCCCGCCTCTCTTTGAAAATTAATTACTATGACGCAGCAACCACGCTCCGTCTGAAAGGCACTTTAGAGTGTAGGGTTAGGAAGAATGTTATGTTCAACTAACTTCAGCTACAGTACACTGTCAGACAATACATTATTGTTGGGTTAAAGCTATTTGAATGGCCAAATGTCATTATTTAATTGTTTTATCATTTCAAGTATGCAGTGCAATTACAAATACAACCATGCAGGAAGAACAATAATTTATAAGCCTATATGCGTATACATACACTGTATTGACCCAGCATGACAACAATTTGCAAATTGTTGTTTGGGTTGTTAGATTATCAGGGTAGATGCCAGAGTCACTTAGTGTTGATAGATTGAATACTTTATAACTGTAACAGTTTGCAAAGACATGTACAGGGAAGTACAGTACAATACAAGGTCAGCTAAAAAAAGCATATCAATAATTCCATTGGGGGTCATATAGTTGGTTTATATTCTACAGTGTTTTGTGTCTTTATAAAGTTTCTTTGTAAACTCAAATAACCCGCTTCATACCTCGATACCTGGGGTAAAACATAATGGATAATGTTTGTTTGATTAAAGAGGCTAAAGGTTTCACCACTACAGGTTTGCTTTATCATTACATAATGTTGTCAGAATATGAAATGCTAACCTGCCGACACTGGTGAATGCTAATGTAGTGATACGCGGAAGCGGGGATTGAACCCGGGACTCCCACTCGCCAGTCCAACGCACAACCAGTCGTGCTAATAGGGCTGAGCCCAATTAGCAGGGCTGTTTTACAGGACGTGCACCACCGTGAACAGCATACTGAGTGCCATATGCTGCAGGAACGGAATTACTACGACCCCTCGCGCCCCCTGGCATGCCCTCCCGTTCCCACCGGATCGCTTCCTCTCGTATCTCCAACAGAGTACTGGTTGGACTACGACGCACTAATTGCTTCAATTCCCGTCTCAGGGAATTGTCCATAACGTGTTCAGTGAACTGATCACGTAACAAGACCTCAGCATTTAACATGGTGGCTGGCGCACGCTGCTTGACCCTCTCCATCAAGCTCATGAGAGCGAGAGAGAATTCTTGTAGTTTCTCTCCATCTTGCTGCTTCCTGCAAAAGAATGCCTCCTGTAAAGCCACATAGGACTGTGAACACCCATACAAGTCTCTCAAGATGGCAATAATTTTGTTGGGATCCTCCCTCTCCACAGCAGGGCGATATTTTATCTCTTCTCGTGCCTCTCCCTCTAAGTGATCAAATAAAAAAAAAGCCTGGTCTTTGGTCGACAGATAGCGAGCGTGCATACAAGTCTGTGCCTCCTCGATCCATTCATTAATATTTACACTTGACTTGCCGCTAAAATACGGGCACTTTCTAACTGACGGCACAAAGACCAACCTCTCTGGTACACTACCATTAGTATCACTTGAAGATTGTGCCACGGGGAGTGGAGCGGGCACCTCGGAGGCAGCATGACTAGAACGTGACTGTGAATCTCTCTGCTCCTCTCTCAGTGATTGATTCTCTACTCTGAGCTGTGTTAGCATCTCTTTGAGCTGCTGTAGCTCCGCCTCCATCATAAGTCAGAAAAATGTTCAACACTTACAATCAAATTGGGTGATACACAACCCAGGTCCTGGAACGGAAACTGGGGCGCCTGCAACGAGAGAACTTGAAAGCCAAGTTGTCGAAGTGTGCTTTCTTCAAAAGCGAAGTCCAGTACTTGGGTCATGTCATCTCCAGCAAGGGAGTGTCCACAGATCCCGGTAAAATCGAGGCTGTTGCCGAGTGGCGTAAACCGGCCACTGTCACAGAATTGCGTTCATTCTTGGGCTTTGCTAGTTATTACAGGCGCTTTGTGGAGGGGTTTGCCAAAATAGCGGCCCCTTTGCATGCACTTGCCGCAGAGCTGGATGGGACGAAAGCCAAAAGGGCCGCTCGAAGAATCACAGACAAAAACTTTTCTGCCTCCTGGTCGGAGCAGTGCCAGTTAAGCTTCGAGACTTTGAAGAATAAGCTTACAACCGCCCCTGTCTTAGCGTACGCCGACTTCTCCTTACCTTTCATACTCGAGGTAGACGCCAGTCATAGCGGATTGGGCGCTGTCCTTTCCCAGGAGCAGGGGGGGGATGTGCGTCCAGTGGCTTTTGCCAGCCGTGGCCTTAAACCCACTGAGCGCAACATGTCCAACTACAGCTCCATGAAGTTGGAGTTTGTGGCGCTCAAGTGGGCCATGACCGCGACTACTTACTGGGACATCGGTGCATTGTGTTTACCGATAACAATCCACTCGCACACCTGTCTTCGGCCAAACTCGGTGCAGTGGAGCAGCGTTGGGCCAGTGAATTGGCATCATTCAATTTCGAGCTTAAATATCGTTCAGGTAGGAGCAATCGAAATGCTGACGCACTGTCCCGACAGCACCCAGGAGGGACTATGGAACTTCAGGGGCTGGTCCCTGGTATATCCATCCCAACGGAGCTTCAGAGGGCTGGGCTACAGCAGCAAGTGTCCCTGGCTACCCAGGCCACCATTACAGCATTGCCGGGTCATAGCCTGCCTGATTTGCAGACCTTACAGGCTGCTGACCCGGTTATTCAAGAGGCTCTAGGGTACTGGAGGCAGGGGACACGTCCAGGACCTCTGGAACGCAAACAACTGTCGGCGGCAGCAGGGTCATTGCTTGGCCAATGGAACAGGTTAGTGGAGAGGGAAGGCGTGCTCTACCGTAAGGTGTTCCGTCCAGATGGAGCAGAGGAGTTCCTCCAGTTGGTCTTGCCCGCGGCTCTGAGGGAGAAAGTCTTGACACAGTTGCATCAGGACCATGGGCATCAGGGGGTCCAGCGCACCACGGAGCTGGTGCGGCAGCGGTGCTATTGGCCTGGTATGTCTGCGGAGGTCTCTCGCTGGTGCTTGGAATGCGAACGGTGTCAGGTGGCCAAGAACACCCGACCGGCCACACAAAGTTTCATGGGCCACCTGCTGGCTTCTCGGCCAAATGAGATTGTGGCTATTGACTTCACTATCATGGAACCCTCTCGGACAGGGTTGGACAATGTCTTGGTCATCACTGATGTGTTCAGCAAGTATACACTGGCGATTCCCACAAGGGATCAACGGGCCTCTACTGTCGCCCAGGTCCTCGTCAAAGAATGGCTCTATAAACTGGGGGTCCCTGGTCGCATTCATTCAGACCAGGGCCGGAGCTTTGAGGCGTCCCTCATTCAGCAACTTTGTGGTCTTTATGGAATCCAAAAGTCCCGTACTACCCCGTACCATCCGGCTGGCAACGGCCAATGTGAGCGGTTCAACAGAACGCTGCATGATCTGTTGCGGACTCTGCCTCCTTCTCGAAAGAGGGACTGGGTTGACTGTCTCCCACAGGTGACTTTCTGTTACAACACTACCCCACATCAGGCAACGGGTGAGACCCCCTATTTTCTGATGTTTGGCCAGGAACCGCGTCTACCCGTGGACTTCTTGTTGGGAAGAGTTTCTGAACCAGTAGCAGGTAGCGTAAACGACTGGGTCATTGAACATCAGACTCGGCTCCAGATTGCCTTTGACGGAGCGCGGGATCGGTTGAAGGTTGTGGCAGATCGCCGAAAAGCATACCATGACCAAAAGGTCCGTGACAGGAAGGGCAGTTGGTGTATCTTCGCGACCTTGGGGTGCGGGGTCGCCATAAAATTCATGATCTGTGGCATCCCGAGGTCTATAGGGTAACAAGGGCGCCCACATCTGAACGGGGTCAATACCGGATTGTTGAGCGAGACGGTGAGCAACAGGTGAGTCCAGAGTGTGGGGGATCCGATGACCATTCTTCGGCCCCCACTGAGCTGGTGGCTTCGCAACCATCTGCGGTTGTGCCTGTGGACTTGACGGGACCTACCATCTTAGTCGAGCCCAGGAGGGCACTTCCACTCCCTAGACCACTGTCGCAACATGATGAGCCATGCGGTAGTCGGGAAGCGGTCCAGCGGAGAACCATGAGGCATACAGCTGGACAGCATTCCAACCCGTATCACCTTCCACAGGCCGTGGATAGAGCACCGGATGCAGCATCGCATGCTGTCTCAGCTTTTCATAGATTTCAGAGTCCCAGGGCGTTGGTACAATTCCGTTTGGGAATTCTTCGTCGGGACGACGACGCAATTAGGGGGGATGAATTGTAGCAGGATGACGTTCCTTCGGTCCGCCCTCATGCCCGCCCCCCCCGTGCTGCGGGTTTGATGGGCAGCGGTACTTAGGCAGCAGTGTTTGGCGCGCGCTATCCTCTGTTGTTTGTTTGTGGCCACACACGGCTTGTTTGGACCGCAGTCCTGGTCATCTTGACACGCAGGTGGGCTCACGTTGTTTGCCCTACCTGCATGCCTGTCGGTCGCTGTTGTACAGGTAGATTCTCTCCATCTTGCTGCTCCAACATTGCTGTGTGTTGCATTGTGACAGTGAACTTGAACCCGTGTTGCTTTTCCTTCTCTCTAGCCTCTGTATTGTCTCCTTCGGGAGCCCCCGTCACCGTCACGGTGGTGCCAGTGAAGCACACTTAAATGGTACGTTGTATCCTCCCTCTCCACAGCATAACACGTTCATTTAGTATCACAGAAATGTAACGTGGGGCTTTATTCTTTCAGTGTCTGTATTGCCTGCCTGGCTACCTGGTTAAGGGCACAGCGTGTGTGCTCTGCCTCTGCAAATAGTGGTGAGTTTAATATTAGTCTCTCTGCTCTTTTCTCAATTATCTATTCTACTGTATTGGTTAAGTGGTCTAATGCCACCGCGTCTCTATTTACAGGACGCAACTGCTGCTTTGCACGCTCTTGATGTTGGCTACTGGCCGCTACGAGTCAGCCGCCGCTTATTCCCAATTGGTACACAAGTACGCCCGTATACAACTTCATCCGTCACGACGACAGGCGCCCTATGGTGCGCGCAGTCCATAGACTATAATATAGGATACCTGTTGCAAGCCCCCGAGGGTTTGCTATCCCACGAAACAGGTGCGCACTGTGGTGCGAACAGTACACCGATAATTGTCCATTGACCCATACCTGTGGAAACCCCCGTGGGTTCAGTAACACAATGATGTCTCGCTGAGTTTAATCGCCTCTGTTTTGATAATATTTCTTTTGCCGTTATTATTGTATATTTTGTTCATTCATTCTTTTTGTTATTATTTGAATTTGATTTGGTTTGATTTATTTGCATGGTTTTGGTATTATTTGAGTTTCTTTGATTTGATTTATTGTTAATTTGTTGTCTCTACTTTGGCGGTAGACTAATAGACCTATTGATATAGTATGCTATAGTCAGGTGCAACATTGTTCAGGAGTCTACCACCCAATCTGTGATATTCTCTGACACTCACTGATATATATTTTACTATTGACGGATCCTTTTTATTGATTGATGGTGATATGATTATGCATTAATTAAATAAAGCTTTTGTACATTTATAATCACTGTTTCTGCCTAGGTTAATTAAACCCTTATGTACAACGAACCTTGCAGGGAGTAACTAATGTCCAGGTGGTTTCCCTTTAACTACATTCTTGAAATAACTATCTCTTAGGGCGAAACTCCCTAAGTGGCGTTGTCTTGGCAATCTGTTAAATACCACCCTGCTACACTAACTTATATAGGAAACCACAAACAAACAAACCCAAAATGAGGAGTGGCCCATTAGAGACACATTAGCACAAGAGGCTGTTGCTATACATATTAAAAGGGGCCCAACACACATGTGATAATTACATATTCAGTATGCTAAACTTTATCACACATGAGACCCAGATTCAGTATGCTAAACTTGATCACACCTGTAATGATGCTTTGTAATGTTTCTGAATGGTTCAGGGGCTGAGACTGAACATGATGAAAGTCTTTAAAGAGGTGGTGCCATAGTTGTGTACTTTTCCTGTTTTGTTTGTGTCTATGAAGTTAACATTAATCTAATAGACCACCAGGTGGAGTAATAATGTGCAAATTTGCCATCTCTGTGTATTTGTGGTTTCTTCCTGAAAGCTGAAAGCCTCTGAGTCAAAAGGTCTGATCGAAAAACACTGATTTAACGAATTTAATGAAATGAAATAGGTGCAATTATAGGCAACACAGACTGTTATTATTACAGCAAACAAATGTCAAATTGTGAAGTCATGTCAAAATGTGTATGTTGTACTGTATGGGGGAGTTCAGATGTGCAGGGACTTGAAGGGTTCAACTATTGGCCAGTTTCTGTCCATTGTTGCCCCTCTCACTCTCTGTGAGTATTTAGCAGGGCTCTGTTCAAGTTTGGTGACACTTGGTGTATTTGTCACAGAAACTCAGAAAGCTACCTTTGAGAAATGGCTTTACTACAAACACTGAAGTCCTTGGTCAATGAGCGACTATCTGCAGCTGCTGAAGAGATATTTGGGACCATTGGACAAATTGTAACAGAGTATGAGGACGAAGCGTTAAGCTTGAAGCAAGAAATTGACCGCAAAAAGCAAGAAATTGACCGCAAAACAGACTACTGGACATGGTTTTAAAACCATACATAAAATTATACAGAACAGGTTGGTACAATTACTACTTAATAATTTTTCATGTAATAAAATGTGTTTTAGAGTCAATAATATGTGGTTTAACTGTGTTCAATTTGTGAGACCATTGTGGTTTTAATATCCATGAATCCATGATGGAGTCTTGTCTGGATTAGTTCTAATTCATTTATATTAATTATTTCCTGGTGGTCTGGGCTCAACAACCTTTGAATAGTTTTGTTTACAAAGTCAAACAGCCTCTCAGAGCTTCTGACGGTGCTGGGTTATACATGTGACATGCATTGAAAGCATGTCAGACCAGTTGTGGGAATGGGGTGGAGGATATATTGTGGATAAAATGCATTGTTACTCTTATTGAGACACACAAGACTCATACAGGGGGAAGCCTATACTTTACTTAGTTAGCGAAAGGCCAATTTCGTGCACTGTATGTGGTAAAGGCTGTTTTCAAAAAACACACATGAGTACAGGGTTAGGGTTGATAAAGGCTTTAATCAAATGGGTGAAAAACACACATGAAGACATGGGAAAGCATTTGGTTTAAGTGTAATAGTTCACACAGACACTTTCAATCTAAGCCACTCACTCACTCCTCCGTGGAGTGAGTCGCTAACCCTCCGGTCGAAATGATTGTTGTTCGAAAGAGCGCGATTTCCCTAGCCTGGCTCCAGCCAATAGACCCGCCCACTCTCTGAGTGTCATATGACGCGTCTCTTGATACGGTATCTTGGCCTACCGACCAATGAAATCAATGCAATACGGAGGAGGGGTGCGTCTAACTTTTGAAAATCAACAGAAACAGTGGAGGGAGGGGTGGCTGACCAGCGTTCTTAATTGCCTCCTTTGATCTTCAGAAGAGCTGCAACTACAAGTTCGTTAGTGATTCTCTCTAATCAATGAAACATCAAAGACAATGACCTGTTTGGTGCATGTCATAGAGGGGAGGGGGAGGAGGGAATGTTTTGTGTGCAAAAGTCAAACACAACCCCTCCCACCAGATCTCTTGTGATTGGGAATTTCAATTTTAAAATACCCTCCCCTTTTCAATCAAATAGAATGGGGACAAGTTCAGACTCAAGCCCCAGCGTAGAGTCTGAAATCAGGCTACGATTTCCCCCTAAAGCAGAGGAATGATATAATCTGATTCATGACTGAATAAAAAATACTCCAGAACAGTAGAACAGTGTCTGTCCACATTTGTCAGAATTTAGCAAGTCATATTAGTCAGATTTTCCATTGGCTCCCATGTAAAATGTTGTGAGAAACACTATTTTTTCTGTTTCCTGATCCTGCCTGCCATCTCCTTTGAAAACAATGCTATACTTCGTCACAAAGCATGCAATATTTTCTGTACGGACATTTATTGTGGCATGCATGCTGTGCACGCCATGCATGATGGACACACTGCAACCATTTTTCTTTATGAAAGCAATCAATGGGTTCAAGTTTGTTTAACTATTACACCAACGTCCTTATTATTAAAGTCCTTATCAGCGTCTAGTCGGCGACCTGGCCAACTCGGAACAATGTAAATAGGGAATGAATGCCCCGCCCTTTAATGCAAACCCCATTATACCTGTTTTCATAGGACCCGTTTTGACCATCTGTCTGCCTGTGTCCATTTATGCCCATATATGGAGATATCTGTATCTGTCTGTCTGTCTGTCGGCGTCCATTTTATGTCCATATATGGAGATCACTGCAGTTATAGTTCTGGGTCCATTTTATGCCCATATATGGAGATATCTGTCTATCTGCGTCCATTTTATGCCCATATATGGAGTATCTGTCTGTGCCTCCAACTGTGTTGCAGACACAGTGCTGGTTCCCCCTTTAATGCAAACCTCATTATACCTGTTGTCATAGGACCCGTTTTGAACATCTGTTTGCCTGTGTCCATTTATGTCCATATATGGAGATATCTGTATCTGTCTGTCTGCGTCCATTTTATGCCCATATATGGAGATCTTTGACCATCTGTTTGCCTCTGTCCATTTATGTCCATATATGGAGATATCTGTATCTGTCTGTCTGCAATCCATTTTATGCCCATATATGGGGGCATTCATTTTATGCCCATATATGGAGAACGCGCGTGCCCGTGGGACGAACGGTTCTCGAGATACGCGGATTACATACATACATACACACTCACAGAGATTTTTTGTTGACTCATGTGGCATACGTGATGTCAGAGCCTTTTATGAAGTGATGTCACAATGAGTCAGAGCTTTCGCCGATTTCCTCCGGAACAGCCTGATGTCAACAATCAACCCCGCATAAGGAGATTCCGAACGTTTCGCGCCGGTTCGGGAAAACCGCGCGTCGGGTCGGGTCGAGACCCGGCGCTGCACTCCGTGCCGCGGCGGGGAACGCGCGTGCCGAATCTGAAGCCGGTGGGACGAACGGTTCTCGAGATACGCGGATTACAGACACACAGACACAGTAGTGCTTTGGGGGCCGGACGGGGCCGGACGCCGTGTGGCCGGAAATATTTCCCCACATGCACGCGCACGGACGGCACCGAACGGTGCACGACCGTGTAAACGCGTGCATACCCCCCCCGCGAGAGCCGCGACAACCCCCCACCCCACCCCGCGAATCCGCGATAACTACAAGCAATACTTTAATCAGTGGCTACTTGCATAACAGGTTTCTAGTGGTGAATGTGTGAGCGTCCTCAAGCCTCTATTCATATGGATATATAGCCTACTTAGGTTTCCAGCTGTGACTGCATGTGTCGGTGTGTGTGTGTCCTCATCCATTACTGTGGTATTTAGTGTTTGAGATTCGTTCAAGGCAAACTTTGTTTCTCTATCCTACTGCAGCGCTGTATTTTCTAAATGAATTTAAAGAAAGTAGAACATAAAATCTTAAGTAACAATGCAAATGTAATTAAGACTAGAAAACTATTGTTTTCCCACCATTAGATCTGCTGACATCCTTTCTATCTAAATAGCCTCTAGAGGCGCGTGCACGCGCGTGCACGTGACGTCAATAAATGACCGTCCGCCCGGAAAAAAAAATCCCAAAGCACCACTGCACAGACAGACAGACAGACACGCAGAGACTTCTCGCATTTATAGATAGATGTCATGCTATTCCTTCATTCCAGACAAGTGTGTGGAGTCCAGTCTGCAGGTGAAGATCAGTTCTCCAGACAGGACTGTTTCTATTCAACAGGAACCTGAAGACCACCTTAAACAGGAACCTGAAGACCACCTGCATCTGCGTAAGTTTCCAGCACTCTGTCTTTGTATTGTATTGGTGAAAGTGGGCCGGTACTGAGGGTGCTCACTAACCTGCTGTTACTTGATGCCAAATGATTCCTCCCCACACACATTTGTGACACTGGTTATTTATATGAATCAATACCTGCGTCCACCACAGTTTAAAATTGAGGATAATAATCTCTTGATACTTTTTCCAGACACAACTATGAACTGAGGTTCTGCTTTGGAGGCACAACATTCACATGTTATGGAGTCTGATGAGTCATTATATATTTTTTCTTAGACTTCCTGCACGTCCCTGTGTGTAAAGAGGAGGTTTCCCCTGAAGAAGAGTGGAGTTGCAGTCTGGTCCAGGAGGAACCACAACCTCCACAGATGAAGGAGGAACAGGAGGAGCTACTTGAAATACCAGAGGAAGCTGATTTGTCAACGTTGACTTTACTAGCAGTGAAAAGTGAAGATGATGATGAAAACAGAGACATAGCACCTGTAGCCAGCACCTCAACTGAACACATGAAAACACAATCTGATTTAAAAGACTGTGGAGAATCACAACCAACTAGTGATGACCAGCTCCTAACTTCTGAATTGGACACGGAAGACAGCGATGAGTGGGAGGAGACCAGGGGAGATCAGTCTGCTTTAAACACATTGCAATCACACAAGACACAACATGTGGGAGGACAGTGCAAGCTGTCCCAGGACCTGAAACAAACACACTCCGAGAAGGTTCACACAGGGAAGAAAAGTTTTAGTTGTACAGAGTGTGGAAAAATGTTTAATCGTAAAGCTCATCTGAAGACTCACACAATGATCCATACAGGTGAATGGCCCCTTTCTTGTACCGTTTGTGGTAAAGGTTGTGTTAGCACAAGTAATCTAAAAACACACATGAGGACTCATACAGGAGAAAAGCCCTATACTTGTACTGTTTGTGGCAATTGTTTTATTAGCGCAACTCGTCTAACAATACACATGAGGACTCATATTGTAGAAAAGCCTTTTTCTTGTACAGTATGTGATAAAGGCTTTAATCAAATGAATCATCTAAAAAGACACATGAAGACTCATAAAGAATAAAAGCCTTTCGTTTAAATTAGTTCACACAGACACATACATTATCTGACTGAATGATCATATGTCTGTGTGAACTAATTTAGACTGAATTTCAGTCTAAGCCACAATTACATTGAAAAGGCCACTAAAGCAGAGGAATCATATAATCTGACAATATCAACATGACTGAAATGTTGATATGATAAGTACAGGGGTTAAAGTTCTCCATCCTGGGGACGGATTTCCGTCTTGAGGATTCCCTAGGGGCTATTTATGAGATCAGAGAAGTTTCGGAAAAAAAGAAAAAAAGCTGAACCGTCTGCGCTAATTATAATAGCATCAGTTACTTACTACTGTGGTGCATAGACTTGCTGGTGTGTCATGTAGTTCTAATTTAGATCAACTACTTCCTGTAAGTAGACTTAAAAATAAAACCAGTTGACGTGACTTGACTTGACTTGATCGAATTACGTAGGCTCTTATTTTGAAATCCGCCCTACACTGAGAGGAAATGCCTCTGTAGCTACTTGTTGCTGCTGTAAGCTAACTGCGACGATGCAGTTTGGCTAAAGTTCATATTTATGATAGAAAACCATGCTCCTGTGGCTTAAACGATGTACACCGTTTGGAAGTTTGTTAAACTTTTTGGACCTACGCTGAATTCCAATAGATGAGTGGTGGTGTTATATCACGCTGCAAAGGAATGAGATGAGATGAAGTCACTGGAGTTTTACATGTAACCAAACAGCAGGTAGGCTATACTATCTAAATATGTGTTTACAGGGGGCAGCAGTAATTGACAATACGCGTTTGCTTCCTACAGTCTATGGTTTGCTTACGTTCTCTGCATTAAAATAAGTAACGGAACACTTGTTATGTTTGCAAATCAGAGATTCGAGGGGATTTATTTGTCACTCACAAAAGTGATCCATACAGATGCTAATGAAATACTTCGGCGTGGTGTTTCATTGGTACCGATTAGCAACGTATCATGAATGATTGGTGTTCATGGCAATAGGCGGAGATTTCTCCACTGCATCGCAGTGTTTCTCTCATAACATTACCCACGTGTGGCATCGGTTCAGTCAGCGACGCGTTATTTGGAATTGCACATGAGTTCTGGGTGGAGCCAGCGACAATAAGGCTCGGTTGACGGGAAAGCCGTTCAGGTCCTGGTGTCAAACGGTGAGAGAACCAGGAGCCTGTTTCTGTTGTGTGTGCAACAGAAATTTGTTATATGGCCGCAATAAAAAGACGCTTTTCAAGCGGGCGGGGGCGGGGGGGGGGGGGGGGGGGGTAAAATACATTTCCGTCTCAGGATTTTTTTTTTGCTTTAACCCCTCTAAGTATTATGTTCATTGATATGCATGTAACAATGGCGTGACTGTTCACTGTGTGTCGGCATACATGTTGTTTGGATTGTTAGATTATCAGAGTAGATGCCAGAGTCAATTGAAATCATCACTTAGTTTTGATTGATTGAATACTTTATTAACAGTTTGCTAAGACATGTAGAGGGAAGTACAGTACAATACAAGGTCAGCTTAAAAAAAACATATGGCTTGTTTCCATTTCCATTGGAGGTTCTATAGTTAGTTATTACCCGGCCTGTTTCAATGCTTGATTCTGATTGGTCGAGCGCTGAAATCAGAGGTCTGTTATTTCTGGATAGCAGACCGCTCAGCTCAATAACAGACCGATGGCTAATCAAAGACTCAGAACACCTGCTGCAGTCAAGCTGCACTGCGTGAATCTTGTGCTGTATCCAACATGTCAGCCACGAAAACAAACACACAGCGACATTTACAACTAAACGTTGCTCTGAAGAATGTTTTTAAAAATATTTTAAGCGAGAAAAAGACGACGTAGTGTCAGAAAATGGACCTTATCTAATCAGCACTTCCTTGTTTTCCAAGGCGACCGTGTCGCGCTGGGAGGAGCCCAGCGCAACACTTGTGGAACACTTCCAGCCGTCTGTAAACAAGGAAATACTTTGTTTTGTTTTTAGTTTTTAGTCAAATTATTAATTCGATTTAGTAGCCGGGTAATAAGCGGGATAATGAATGGCTCCTTGGTGAATGACGACAGATAACTTCCCTTCCGACTGATAACTCCCCTCGGCTAGCGCCTCGGGGAGTTATCAGTCCGTCGGTCAGTTATCTGTCGTCATTCACCGCGGAGCCATTCATTATCCCTTACATAACATTCTACAGTGTTTTGTTTCCTTATAAAGTTGCTTTGTAAACTCAAAGAACCCTCTTTATACCTGTGGGGAAAACATACTGATAATGTTTGTTTGATTAAATAAAGGGTTCACCACTACAGGTCCTCTGTGTGTGCTTTATCATTACATAATGTTGTCAGAATATGAAATGCTAACCTGCCGACGCTGGTGAATGCTAACCTGGTGAATGCTAACCTGGTTGGAACAACAGGAGGTCAATATTTTCAAAAAAAATTCAGTGACTTTCAATGAAAATGTAAATGTTTCTTCTTGATTAAACATGCTTTCTCTTGTATTTTTCAGAAATTGTGATGTCATGTTATCAAGAAATGAAAGCTCTAAAAGCAGCCGAAATGTCACCTTTTCCTAAATTTGACATGCTGCGTTGCACCTCTAAATATGAATGAATTTCCCCCAAACTTTGCTAAAATCATTTGTATAGACATTGGAACAAAGTTCTAGATGGAATGAGATGATTTTTTTTGCATTGAATTTTGATGCACCCTCGTGACCATATTTTCAGCCGCTCAAACCACGACGCGAATCACTGTTGCCTAAAACCGGCACCCTCAAGCAATGTGCACGTTATCACGGGCACGCTCGCGGGAATTTCACCGGACTGCGCCAGCTTGCCTCACCACCCCTAAACTTCTCTGCACGGCCAAAATAACCGCCCGCCTCTCTTTGAAAATGAATTACTATGACGCGGCAACCACGCTCCGTCTGAAAGGCGCTTTAGAGTGTAGGGTTAGGGCGAATGTTATGTTCAACTAACTTCAGCTACAATACACTGTCAGACTATTGTTGGGTTAAAGCTATTTGAATTCTTGTTTGGGTTTTAGATTATCAGAGTAGATGCCAGAGTCAGTTGAAATCATCACTTAGTTTTGATTGATAGAATACTTTATAACTTTATTAACAGTTTGCAAAGACATGTACATGGAAGTACAGTACAATACAAGGTCTGCTAAAAAAAAAAAAAAAAAAAAACAACATATCAAGAATTCCATTGGGGTCCTATAGTCGGATTCTATTCAACAGTGTTTTGTGTCTTTATAAAGTTGCTATTTGTAAACTCAAAGAACCCTCTTCATACCTGGGGGTAAAATATGGATAATGTTTGTTTGATTAAAGAGGCTAAAGGTTTCACCACTACAGGTTTGCTTTATCATTACATAATGTTGTCAGAATATGAAATGCTAACCTGCTGACACTGGTGATTGCTAACGTATACAGGAGACCACAAACAAACAAACAAACCCAAAATGAGGAGTAGAGAGGCCCATTAGAGACACATTAGCACAAGAGGCTGTTGCTATAGGCCTACATATTAAAAGGGGCCCAACACATACATGTGATAATTACAGATTCAGTATGCTAAACTTTATCACACCTGAGACCCAGATTCAGTGTGCTAAACTTGATCACACCTGAGACCCAGATTCAGTATGCTAAACTTGATCACACCTGTAATGATGCTTTGTAATGTTTCTGAATGGTTCAGGGGCTGGGACTGAAAATGACTGAATGATGAAAGTCTTTAAAGAGGTGGTGCCATAGTTGTGTACTTTTCCTGTTTTGTTTGTCTATGAAGTTAACATAAATCTAATAGACCACCAGGTGGGGTAATAATGTGTGAATTTGCCATATGTAATTTGTGGTTTCTTCCTGAAAGCTGAAAGCCTCTGAGTCAAAAGGTCTGATCGAAAAACACTGATTTAATGACATCATAACATCATCCCCTTTTACCATAGACTATATACCCTGATCATCATATTTTAGGGTGGAAAAATCATGGTACCCCATCTTTAAGATAAAACTTGTTCTGTTCAACAGATGAAGTGTTTTGACATCTTCTTTGCTGTATATGTGTGCAGTATTATTTGTCTGAAGGGAAGTTCAGTGAATAAATTAAGTTTCAATATGTAGGCTACTGATGGGAGTCAGTCAGTACACATACTTTGTATGTGGTCTTTATGGGGAGTGACTTTGACGTTCACACAGTGTAGACAAAATGTCAATGTTTGGTTGGAGTTGTTTGCTGTAGGCTACAGTATAATAAACTAGTAAGACGCCTCAGTGCGACATGCAACCCTTTAGGGCGAGGTCGCAACAATTCTTGGCCATCTTGCCAGTGATGTATATCGGACCAGTTACCATATGTTTTTCTTTTATAAATGCACCAAATACTGTTAATCCTTGGTGTGTCCCAAACATAACAAATCAACTCATGTCAGGCCTTCTAAATCCCCAAAACATTAATCATATTTTCAAAATGTGTAATTCTATTAGTATTAATAGAACTGACACAATGAATAGGTTTTGTCACAATTCTCAAAAATAGGTGCTATTATCTCACAGATTGTTAATCATTACAGCAAACAAATGTCAAATTGTGAAGTTGTGTGAAAATGTGTATGTTGTACTGTATGGGGGAGTTCAGATGTGCAGGGAAGGGTTCAACTATTGGCCAGCTTCTGTCTATTGTTGCCCCACCCACCCATTCTCTGATTGGACCATCAGACTCTCTGTGAGTATTTAGCAGGGCTCTGTTTGGTGACACTTTAGTCTCTGAAAGTTGTTAAGGGCTGAACTTGCTTCTCTTGGTTTGTGTATTTGTCACAGAAACTCAGAGAGCTACCTTTGAGAAATGACTTTACTACAAACACTGAAGTCCTTGGTCAACGAGAGACTATCTGCAGCTGCTGAAGAGATATTTGGGGCCATTGGACACATTGTAAGAGAGTACGAGGATGAGGCTTTCAGCTTGAAGCAAGAAATCAACCACAAAAGCAGACTTCTGGACATGGTTTTAAAACCATTCATCAAACTATACAGAGCAGGTTGGTACAATAACTACAACACACTTGTTTTCATGTAAGTAAGCAAGTGTTCAATTTGTGAGACTGTTGTGGATTTAATATCCATGATGGAGTTTTGTGGGGATTAGTTCTAGTTCATTTATATTAAACGTTCCCCTGTGGTCTCTGGTCTGGGCACAACAACCTTTCAATAGTCAAAGCCTCTCAGAGCTTCTGACAGGGCAACCCAGTCGCCACATGAAAACGTTGGCCCGTCACTAAATTGCGCTAATTGAAAACGTTCGTATACTAACGTATTATCGTCAAAAGACGCTGGTACCGAACGTTTTCTAAACCGTTAGTATAGGAACGTTTCCCATATCGTATCCAAATAACGTCCTGCCAACCCATTGTTCCTGCGGGGGCTGCAGGGGATTCCATGACGCAAATGACCAAATATGGACAGATGGGGATATCCCACACTCCCGGCAGCCATTGCATTCACTATAGATCTGCATATTTTACTTCTACTTGGATCTAAATATTGTACTTTTATTCCACTACAATTATTTGAATTTTTTAGATCCTTTGTAGATTTTGATTCTTATTACAAAACTTACATCACCCACTGCAATGAGAGCTGCTATTTTCAGTACTCAAAAAAGTACTCCAATCAATGTTTTACTTGAGTAAAAGTATCAACACTGCCATTTGGAAATACTCTGTCACTAGAAAATGTCCGGAATTAAACTGATTCTTATTACAAAACTTACATCACCCACTGCAATGAGAGCTGCTATTTTCAGTACTCAAAAAAGTACTCCAATCAATGTTTTACTTGAGTAAAAGTATCAACACTGCCATTTGGAAATACTCTGTCACTAGAAAATGTCCGGAATTAAACTGATTCTTATTACAAAACTTACATCACCCACTGCAATGAGAGCTGCTATTTTCAGTACTCAAAAAAGTACTCCAATGTTTTACTTGAGTAAAAGTATCAATACTGCCATTTGGAAATACTTTGTCACTAGTAAATGTCCGGAATCAAACATGTTTGGGAGCTGCTATTTTCAGTTGGCCTACTCACAAAAGTACTCACATGTTTTACTTGAGTAAAAGTATCAATACTGCCATTTGGAAATACTCTGTCACTAGTAAATGTCCGGAATTAAAAATGTTTGGGAGCTGCTATTTTCAGTTGGCCTACTCAAAAAAGTACTCACATGTTTTACTTGAGTAAAAGTATCAAATAAGTAAAGTGGTTTATGTATGCTTTATAATAGCAATTTATATCTGCAAGGTAACTAACTAAAGTTTCTAAATAATTGTAGTGGAGTAAAAGTGCAAATATTTTCCTCTGAGAGTAGTAAAACAAGAAAAAGTATTCACTCAAGTAAAAATTACAAATACACATACCTAAAATTGCACTTAAGTACAATGCTTGAGTAAATATACTTAGTTACTTTATACACCACTCTAAATGGGACATTCTGCAGGCTACTTTTACTTTAGGTATTTTAAGTAGGTCTACACTTGATGCCAATAAAAGTAAAAATTCTAAAGTATTGAATTCAAGACTTTAACTTGTAACAGAATATTTGCATATTGCAGTATTGGCACTTTAACTTAAGTAATATAGGTGTGAGTACCTTTTTTAATTAATATATTCTAGCCTAATCTTCCATGCATTTTAGGCACAACACGGTTGCTCATAGCTTCTTCTCTCACTAACTCACTGACTGGCAACCAGACAAAACAGTGTCACTCCCAGTGCCGTGGAGGCAATGTCAAGGCACTCATTAACTAACAAGTTAATGAAAATATAATTCCTTTTATGTAGATGGAATGACAAATCTATTCTATTGTAATTTTAATTATCAACTCTGGCCTACTGATTTAAGCTGTGTATCAAGTATAGTACCAGATAAATGTCCATTTATGTAGATGGACGGTTGAATCTATTTGCCTTATAATTTAAATCAACTGTAGGCCTACTAACTTGTTTCTTCAATAAAAAGAGCACAAACAAGTTCAATTCAGTTATTTATGCAATCATTTATTGAAAACGAGTAATGCACTGTTATTTATGCAATCATTTATTGAAACGAGTAATGCACTGGCTGCTTTGCCAGAAAACAACCAAGTACTTGAGTCAAAGTAGATTTTCCTAGTCAAACATTACTAAAGTTGCTCGATACTCACATTCACATTAGATTACACCACATCTTTTTTTTCCAGGTTATAATAACCAAATACATGAACGACAATGATCATTCATTTATTTTTGTTCCCATTTTTCTTCCTTCAAAATAAACAATCACTGTTCACAATCACCTTGATTTTTTTCACCCTTTTTTTCCCCAAATATGCATCACCCAATATACCATATTCCAATGGTGCCATGTGGTCAACTGTGGGGTGTGGTGGGCAGATGTCACTGCTGGTCAGTGTCAGTATCGCTATCGTCATATTCCTCCTCCTCCTCTTCCTCTTCCTCCTCCTCCTCTTGTTCTTCTTGATCAACGATTCTTTTGTACACCGAGTGTACTTCTGCCATTAGAGTTTTTGTTGAATGCAGTTGTGCTTTTAAAATGCACCGCAGTCCCTCATAGGATTCGGGAGTGTATTCTGAAGGGAGACCTAAAAAAAAGTATGGATTTATTTTTACATCAAATGGGATTTGGTATGACCTTTCAAACTATAATAATAGCGTTAAAAACAATAATAGCGATGATCGCAGGCTAGGATTTCAAAATTACATTTTCAATTAAGTATCCACGAGTTTCCAACATTGCGCAGACGTCTGTACCGAGCTTCCGGCGCCGATTTACAAGTTCACAACGGGTTGCATCTGCGACGCGACGTGAGCTTGTATGTCTGCTGTTAAACCCGGAAGTTTGGTCCCGATGGTCTCCAGTAAACTCCCACGGAAACGTGTTGATACGCGTTTGATGTGCATGTGCTTTATGTGGAATGATGTTTGTTTATATATATATACAAATATGAAATAAAATGACTTTCAATCAAAATATATACTCACATTCTTTCAATAAGTCACTAGCGAGATCTTCTTGCAAACCCAGAGAGAATTTGCAAAGGGACTGCCAGTGCTGCTGCATTTCTTTAATAAGAATGTGTTCTTCTTCTCTCAGGCGACGGAGAAGCATGATCTTTTCAAAGGCCATCTTTTTGGTCCTGATGCTGGTGTCACATGCTGCATTGAGAAAAGATCTCACATGTTACAATTCGTGTTAAATACAGTGTTATCACAAAGATGTCAATATTTTTAATGTATACATGCTCATTGTAAAGATCACAACATACCATTCTCCCATGGCCATAAATATCCGTCTGCCAGGACAGAGTCCACTGGTCCAACAGCCTCGGTCTCTGAAACCATCTCATTATGTAATTCAATGGCCTCATGCAGTTTTTTTTTCTCCCTCTCAATTTTGGAACCTATCCGCTTCCTGGCCTTGTTGCTGTCTGAAAAAAATGTAAAAAGGCTGTAAAATACAGAACCAAAATTGAGCAACCTGCCAACGTATTGATTTACAATATGATCACAAAAGGAATGTACAAACTTAGTTGATCTGAACACACCAGTCTGCTTATATTTATCCGCCTGGCGTTGCTGGATGCTTAAAGCCAAGCTTTCCATCACACGCTGCAGCCCATTTGCTCCCTCAGTTGTACGGATGTCATCTGGAGCTGTTTAATACATTGTCAGAGGTTAAAAAGAACACATTCAAATATTCCAGAATGGCCACACTTCATTATTCTGAGCTACTAGCGGTACTTACTCATTATGGCCCAGTTTCTGACATCTTCAATCCACTGCAAGAGATCCTCATCTGTGATGTTCAAATCTCTCTTCTCAGTGGCAAGGTCTGTCTCAGCATCAGTTTTCCTCTTTAGCATCTGCAATGGATATTAGTGGTGGAATTAGAATTTGTTGTCTGGCTCCTCTGAAGTGTCTTAAGTGTATAACTGTGATACTGCCATCAACATTTACAATTAAGACATTTAGCAGACGCCCTTAATCCAGAGCAATTAACAATAAGCAAGGACAGCACAAGGTAATCTAAAAATGAAGATAGACCAAGAAGATATCAAAATATATATAGGTTGCCAAGTCAACAAAAAAAAACTAAAAGCGAAATAAATTACATTTCAGCCTTTACATAAGCCTGTATAGTCAGTAAGTGCTATGGGCTAAGTGACCTCTTCAGACTACGGCGGAACCTAGGAGTGAGTCGCCGTTCTTAGTGCAACTGGGAGTTATTTCCACAGTTTGGGGGCCAGGAGGGAGAAGAAGAGTCTGGGAAGAGTGTATTGGGAGTTTTTTCCACAGTTTGGGGGCCAGGAGGGAGAAGAAGAGTCTGGGAAGAGTGTATTGGGAGTTTTTTCCACAGTTTGGGGGCCAGGAGGGAGAAGAAGAGTCTGGGAAGAGTGTATTGTTGTCCCGGGTGTTTCAGCGAAGCTTCTGTCAGCTTCCCTCCGTTAGCTGATCTGAGTGAGTAGGAGGGATTGTGGGGTTCGATCAGACATTAAAGTGTCAGGGTGCAATACCAATGTTGCTTTGTAGGCCAACACCAGAGTTTTGTACTTAACTGAGAGCCAGTGGAATGGGCCCACTTTAAGTGTGTGATCCCTGTTAGTGAATCAAAAATGGGAAGGAAAAAAAAGGAGGAAAAAAAGGATATACCTTGACATATCTTTGAGAGAGGTATTTGTGTAGGTCTTTCTTCTTCCTTACATTCCATCCTCGTGCTTGTAATGTGATCATATCAGCTCGAGCTATAATTGAAGGGGACAGTTAACATTTAAAACTCAGAGCTTTCAGCATAAAACATTTATTCAGTTTCTTGACCTATTGCATGTGAGCAAGAGGATGGCAACTTGATGTAATAATGTAGCAAGATAACAATCCTGTAATACATCTTGTAGAGAATATTATTTTCTTACCCGATTTGGTCATGTACTTTGTTGTCAGTGCGACACGTGACAAAAAGGAATTCACCATTTCAACCTCCTCACCGACAGTCATACCTAATGGCATTAGAAAATAAGATAACTAAACCCAGTAACTAACATTGGATGTCAGATCTATTTCACAGACTGTGAAATGATCTGTATATTTTAGTCAGTCATACTAACCTGCTCCTTCCTGATTGCGTCCACCCCACTCCACCTGCAAACAAAATGGTAAAGCAATGAAATATAACTTTTGGACATCTCTCTATCTATCTCTTTAAAATGATGAATGACTGCATTTAAAAAGCACTTCACACATCCACCCATGGGATGAGCAGTTGTGGGGTACAGTGTCTTGCTCAGGGACAACAAGATATATACAGTAGCTAGGAGTGGGCCAGGAATCGAACCAATCTGTCCCGTGTGTGTGTGTGTGTGTGTGTGTGTGTGTGTGTGTGTGTGTGTGCAAGCAATATAAATGTTTACCTGACATTTTCCCGAGTGTCCCTTTGCATGCATTACGGACAGGAAGGGGTTATTCTGTAACAATGGCTGCAGATCTGGAAAGGACTGACACAGCTTCTGTAAATACGGATAGTATTTGCACATGATGTCAGTGCAAATGAAGTCTATCTGGTATGATTGGGCCAGCTCTTTGTGCAGGAAAAGAGGATATGCATATATCTCTCCTCTGAACATGTTCAAGGCCTTGAATAACATGCCATGACGACACACAGCCACCTCCACGCCCTCTTCATCCAACTTAGAAGCCGATTTTTGGGACGTCTCACGAGCAGCACTCCATTGCGCCTTGCCACAGATACCTTTGCCAGACACCTTTGAAAACATTTTGACAAGCAACAACAAATGTACATATTAAACATCTCTTCAAAGTTAACAAAGGATATAGTAATCCAACCTTACCGTCCATCATGTATTTTATATGTTTAAATTGTCAATAAAAGTGGACGTTTCCAACTCATGTTAAGCAGAATTTTCAAGTTACTTTCCATCGCCGATAAGTATAACTGGACTGGAGGGAAATGGGGGCACTACCAAAACATTCCTTTTTCATTAAAATCCTTATAAAGGGCCAACTTGACAGCAACCATGCGTTTCTATATCTGATGTCAGGCTGTTGTCTTAAAGGGTTTTATATTGTGAGATATTTTAATCAATACACCTATACAATCGCCTATTGCCATTCACTTATAAAGACAACTCACAGGTTGGACTTGATTCTGAACCCTCGCCACAAATTCTGCCACGTCCTTGTCCTTTGCCAGAAATGCACCATCAAAGTAAGCCTTTTTGTCAACCATTCTAAACATTTGAAAGGAGACAGATTAGATTAGAATACATGCACAAGAGCTCTTTTTATATATCAGTTGGCCCCAAACTGATGGCAGTTTTTGAGGCAAGAAATGATTATTGAACGTAAGTAATTAAATAACCAATACCCAGTAGTACGACTGAACCGGTACATCTTTCTATTTCCGTCCAATGAAATTGCTGCTACTTCGGAAGGGCAGGCTGGGCAGGAGAAATCTTGTATGTTGAGAAGTTTCTCCTTCTCGTAGCGACAGTATGTCCACTCTAAGAAGCTGCGCTGTAGACTGTCACCAGATATTCTCCCTGCCTGTTTGTGTTATAATACAGGATGTCGCGATATTACATTATGCATTGCACATAACTTTATAAACTATGTAGGTAGGCATGTGTTACACATGGTAGTTCATCAAATGTAAATGACTATAATCTTTTACATGGGAAAATGTTTCATGACTTACACGTCCAAAGCTGCTAGAACGATGGTCCAGCATTTTAACAAATGCTTGCCGGCCTAAACCTGGTGCAGTGATTTTCAGCTCTTCGAATGTTTTAAACAAATCAATTGTGTAAATTGTCTGGAAATCTACATGACCAGGCCAGTAGCCACTGGCCTGGAGGTCCTTCAGTCCTGGAGTCCAACATTCAGCACAAGACTTGCAGGTAACTGAAGGCAGGGAGAGATCGTAGCGTCCTGTCTCAACAAAGGAAACATTACATTTAAGTTAACACCATTATAAAATGCGGTTCTATCCAAATACAGTATATAAGCATTTCAACATCATAGCCTCATGCTTCAATGAATGCCTGCTTGCTTACCGTTTATGGTGACCAAAATAATGGGTCTTCCTATACCAACAGTGTAGTCATCAGAACAGCTGCAAATGGTGCTTGGCCAAGCAATAGGTAACAGACATGCTACAATAAGATAGGACAAGACCTTATTAACCACAAAGGGGTGATAATTCAACAAAAATATATAAAATAACATCTGAACTTTAGAACAATTTTATACATACCTTGTTCACATAATGCAACTGCCCCATCATCATTTACTGATATGAAGCAAGTAGGTGGCATTGGTTTATAAAAACCTTGGATCATAGCGTCTCTGTTGTGTAAAGCAAAGTTTTTATGGATTTGAAGATCACATTCACAGCATAGGAGTTCTTTTGGTAGACAATCCGGACATCGTATTACTGCTTGTTTCCCCTTGCAGTGATCACATCTTCTATATGCATTGGGGATTTTCTCCGCTGACAGCATCAGTTGCAATAGATGTGGCCTTGCAGTCTCCCATCTCTCATCGGACAGAGTCTGTCGCATCTCCCAGGTCCTAGAAGGAGTGGGTGGTGTTGTGTCGGATTGAAACGGATTGTCCATCAATGTCTCATTTAGGAACTCGAGTTGTGAGTCTAGAGCAGAGAGGGAAAATATAAATTAGGATTCACTACATATAGGAACATAATGAGTATTAAGTGGATGAATGACATCCCTGTATAATGAATTAGATTATAATCAAAATCTAAAAAAGAAATACAAAGCAATGCCATTAAAGTGAGTCAAATATCCCAGCAACTAAACCAAACACCAGTAATATTATTTTAACAATTTCATCACACACACACACACACACACACACACACACACACACACACACACACACACACACACACACACACACACACACACACAAAGATAGGTTCACTATACCAACTGTCTGCTGTGCTTCTTGCACTTCTAACGGGGTACCTAAAATGTGCCAAAGAAAGAGAAAATTATGGAATAATTTCCTACAAAGATTGTTGTAGGGCTGTAATATACAAGTCATTTGCAGCATTCACATAACAAAACCAAGAATTAATGGTTTTGATATCTTTCCACACTAACATCCCTCACAGTGTCAGACCATGCAAAGACAATCGTTTACCCTCTATTGACGTGGTAGCACGGGCATCATGCCGCTTTGGGTTTAATTGAGAGGATGGTCGGGACCCTGCAAGACAAAATATCATACGTCATGGTAATTCTTTCTGGGTTGCCAGAATATCAACAGCCCCTTTAATGCCTGGTTTGTATAAACACACACACACACAGAGCAGGGATGAAGACTAAGGGAATCCCGACGTCCCGGGGACACAGAAATATGGATTTTGGTAACAAATTAATCTTCCCTGGGACACAGACTGGATGGACAAAGAGGGTTTTGAGCCCATATCAATGTCATTGCACAAACTCACAGTACGAGACATGGGGAATACAGTAGCACAGTTATGAAATGCTTAAAAGGTTTCCGCAGGCAATACTGATATTGATCATCCTTTTCAAGTAGAATTTATGAGCAGCACTCATAGCTTAGAGTAGAGCCTATAAGCCTATCGCTTTTACACTTCTTGTGGTCAAAAGTTATTTTTTTCATGAGTGTTACTAGTTCACATCCATTCCTGGTTGTCCCACAGAGTAGGTTTCAATAGCTTAGGGGGCCGTGAGCTTAAGTGAAGGTTGCGACAATATGTAAATGTTTGTTTCAAGCAAGTCGCCTTTGTTTACCCTCTAGCACGGTCATCATGCCGCTTTTCGTGAGGGGCCCCGGCCCCCTGTGCTACTGGGCCTGCGCCGCAGTCTTATAAATAATGTTTTGGGGTCATAGTCGAGGGCCTCAGGGAGAATGGTAATTTCGTGCTAATCAGTCTTTAAGTGACAGATTTTGCACAGATGTAGCCCAGGGCAAGCTCTAATGATTTAGCTAGGGCACCTGAGTAGGTGACCTTCAGGTCACCACAGCGGCCAAATCAAGTTGGGCTCCCATCGACTTTCTATACTGGAGGAAAATATTTTTTTTTCCCTCAGTATTTAAGTAGGATGTGAGGGATCTAACTAGGGGTTTGTCATGATGCTGAATCAATTGCAAGCATTTGTTTTGCACAAAAAACATTAATTGGGCTATAAATGGCCCCAGAAGACGATGGTCTAGTGATGAAAAGTGAGTCATCACTTTTCACAGTTTTGTGGGCTTTTTCAGGGGCCATTTGTAGCCCAAGGAATGTTTATTGTGCAAAGCAAATGCTTGCCAAACCCCTAGTAGTTAGATCCCTCACATCCTACTTAAATACCTCCCCCAAAAAATGTTTCTCTAGGTATTTTTCTCCTGTAGAGAAAGTTGATGGGAGCCCAAATTGATTTGGCTCCGAAGGTCGCCGACTCGGGCGCTCTAGCTAAATAATTAGAGCATGTCCTGGGCTACATCTGTGCAAATTTCTGCGCTTTTAGACTGATTAGCACGATAAAACCCTATGGCCTCCGACTATAAGCAGTCGACACAACTGCAAATCAAAGTGACTGTACTAGCAAATCACAGCACGTCTTTTCCAGGACTTGGCAAAACACAACTACATAGCAGAGTGTGGCGACTTGTTTATGACAACAATGGCATGGATGCGTGTGTAATGGCAACTAATAACAGATTGATAAAAACCAAAACACTTTTGAATGCAAAATATAGTGTAAAAGTTACAGGCTCCACTCTATGCTTTGAAGGCTGCTGGGTGCACGTGAATAGCAACATGGGTACGGCTCGTTCTTGTAAAGGAGCACTAGTTTCTGGTTTTCCGTCTCAAGCGGACTTGAGCCACGGGCCAGCGAGCAAGTCGCCGTGTCAAGTGTTGCGAAATCCACATGAGCCGACTCAGCGCCATTAGAGGTTGTAAAACAGTGGGCCAGAATAGTAATTATTTGTTCCACCCAACTTTATGCATCTCTGCACGGTCCAAGTGAACACACCAGAGGGCTCCCTACCTCCTATTCAGCTAATCAGTTCCGCGGGTAGGCATTTACCCATGTTGCCGTTTTCATATTTGCTTTGCCTATATGCTATTTAGTCTGGAGTTGTCCTTTAACACAGCAGAAAGGTGGAGAAGAGACAATCTGGCGACTGTCCAACAATTAGTCGAAAAGTGCCGATATACAAGCTGTATGGCTTAAGACAAATCTCACAGTCAATATCGTTGCACCAAGCAGAAAATGGCTATCAATTTACAAATATAAGATATTTATTTTATCACTTAAGCCAGTCATCTAAAAAGATAGCTCCTCATACCTCCTGCAGAAGATGATGGTCGCTCTGGAATCAACGCTCCATAACGGTCCCTCTTCCTCCATTGCACCCTTAGCTCAGTGTGTTTAAACTTTTCTTTCTCCTGTTAGATAATGAGAATAACACACACACACACACACACACACACACACACACACACACACACACACACACACACACACACACACACACACACACACACACACACACACACACACACACACAGAATGAACCAACACTCAGCTATTAGGCCTACCCCCTCCTTCTACATACTCTTATCCATTCATCTCCCATCCTACATCTCCTTCCCTTTATCCCTTAACTTTGTTCCTGCGTCCAGTTCTTCACAACCCTGAAGATACAACACCATGGATGGACTGATAAAATGTAATAAACTCACTTCAGTGTCACACATGTCAGCTACAATGGCATCAGTCATAATGTCACCGATGGCGTCATCGGAATCATCGGCACTGCTAATGTCAGACATGGTGACTGTGATGAGAAAGAAGAAATAGAAAGTTTAGTTTTTAGCTAACTTCATCATTAGAATAAAGTTAACAAGACCCAAGTACAATTTTATAATAAACATCAGGGTTTCCTGCAGCACTTTATTGGCCAGGGGGGGCCCCTGGCCTAAAATCTGTAGCACCTGGCCAAGAGACAAGAGTCAAGAGTCAACCTCTCCTTTTATGTTGAGGGCAAAAATAAGAATTAGTCTAAAATAAGGGAATTAATTTAGTTGTGTTTTCCGTCATCATGGGCACATTCATGTGTTTTTATAGGGCAAAATAAGAATTAATATTAAAAATTAAGTGAATTAATTACTCGAATGAATGAATTAATTATAGAAAAAATGTTGCCGCTCGCGCTTTGCGCGTGCGCCATGAGTTCCCCCCCTGGTCAAGACTTTTTCCTGCAGGAAACCCTGAACATATAGGATAGACAGATAGTTGTATGGATACATAGATAAATATAGACGTACACACATTACATACAAATATATGTATGTACGTTTATATATGTCTGGACGTGCACACATTTTTATGGTCTATGGGTTTGCCACTCTGACATCATGCTCTGATGTCAGTGTGATGTCCGGCACATCTTGTCCACGTATCCGTCTATCTCTGAAGGTCACACGTCACACCGTGGTTCCCTTGACACATCACTGTGACATCACAGGTGATATCACATGTGACATATATGGGTAAGTCCATATATGGATATTACCAGAATCCCCTTTATGCCCATATCTGAAGATCCTTGATGTCATCGATATATATATATATCACTGGCCAGATGGCCAAGTCATGGCCCATATCTGTGTGGGTCACCATAGGGATCTCCATGTATGGGCATACACTATATTGTATGTTGTGATAACATGGGAACCACACTAAGAGAGTCCCTTTTATGCCTCCCCATGTATGGGCATAAAAGGGATGTAATATATACTGTACGTGGATCTCCATATGGGTACCAGGGGTTTCCATATATGGTGAGCTAGTACGATATACATAAATGGCCAGATGGCCAAGAATTGGCGTGACTTCACTCTTTAGGGCAAGGTTGCATGTCGCCCTGAAGTGTCTTCAGGCCCCTTCCCACTGGGCCAGATAACAGATCTCTTTCTCCAGATATTTCTCCATTCAAAGTGGATGGTAGATACAGATAAAAAAAATATCTGCCACAGATATTAAAAAATATATCTACCACAGATAAAAGTATCTGTGACAAATATTTTTTTTATCTGTATCTACCATTCACTTTGAATGGAAAAATATCTGGAGAAAGAGATGTTTTTATCAGTTATCTGGCCCAGTGGGAATGGGCCTTTACTAGTACAAGTTCATATAAATGAAACATATGCAACAAAATAATTTCCGTCAACATCATTGTTTTTCGCTTTATAAACCATAACCATAGAATCGTCACTGATTATGTTGTCTTCCTTATTATTCGGGGGCCCCAGGGCAATAAAAGGACCGTTTGGTTCAGATTCTCGCAAATTCGCCAAATCTGGCACAGATGTTGTCCATAACATACCTAATCAGTTTAAGATGGGTGCCAAGATGGGCACCCCATGGTACTGCCATATTGCGCAATCCAATTGGCGTCCCATTAACTTTACATTACAGGGAAAAAAAGCAAAAAAATAATCTGCTTTAAGTAGCATAATAAGTATAATTGGTCAAACTAGGGGGTTTTCATGATTCTGAATCCATTGCAAACATCCGTTTTGCATTAAAAAAAACACTCATTGGGCTAAAACGGCCACCACAAAAGTGTGACAAGTGATGACTCATCACTTTTCATCACTAAACCATAGTCTTGTAGGGCAGTTTTTTAGCCCAAGGAATGTTTTTTGTGCAAAACAGATCCTTGCAATGGATTCAGAATCATGAAAAACCCCTAGTTTGACCAGTTACTTGTATGTTACCAAAGCAAATTCCTATGTGTGATACACAATGGTAAATAAATGAATCTGAATCTGAATCTGAAGTTATATGCTACTTAAAGCAGATTCTTTTTTTGCTTTTTTTCCCTGTAATGTAAAGTTAATGGGACAGGGACACCAATTGCATTGCGCAATATGGCAGTACCATGGAGTGGCCATCTTGGCACCCATCTTAAAATGATTAAAGGAGTAGTTCACCACTTTTCAACCTGTCTTCATATACCGGTAATAGGTCCTCACTAATGTTCATAATAAAATAGCACAATTTTTTTCTATTCAGTCTGGGTCTCATAGGAGAGCTGTCAAATCCTTCCTACCGGTGACATCATCGTTTGACACAAAAATATATATATAATATTTTTGGGGAAAAAAAAGAAAAAAGAAAATATCACGAGAACAATGGCTTCCACTTTAACATTGCAACTTTTTCAGGAATAGAAAGCCTGCAGTTTCTATTAGCTGGCATTTCCCATTGATGATGTCACCGGTAGGAAGGATTTGAACCACCCACAGCTCTCCTATGAGACCCAAACGGAGTAGAAAGAAATTGTGATATTTTATCATGAACATTAGTGAGGACCTATTATATGAAGATAGGTTGAAAAGTGGTGGAGTGCCCCTTTAAGTATATTATGGACAACATCTGTGCCAAATTTGCGAGAATCTGAACCAAAATATCCCTGGGGCCCCCGACTATATACAGTTGTCTAATTGTTGACAAAATGTAATAGGTTATTTACATTGGAGGATGGAAATCAGCTGTTACTGTGCCATACTGTACACTTCAATACATCCCAGAAGCATGTGCATCACACACACACACACACACACACACACACACACACACACACATTTGAATTAAAAAAAAATAATAATAATAAGTAGTGAAAATAGCCGATGTTTTCTGTTTTCAGCTGTTTTCAATAATATCTTTTGGGTCTTGACTCTCTCGAGCTAAAACGTTTTGGAACAATATTATGCTTTAAAGCAGGGGTCTTCAACAGGGGGTCCGCGACGCCTAGGGGGTCCGCGGAGGTACTGCAGGGGGTCCGCGAAATTATTGGTAAAAAAATAAATAAAAAAAAAACTTTTTTTTCACATTTATGTTAAAACATGTATCATGATTATATCCATTTTGAATATCCTGAATACATGATTACTATGCAATTGACAGATTGTTGATATTATTGACATTTGTTCTCAGTTAATAAGTAGTATGTTTAGAAATGGTAGTGGTACAGCCCACCCTGCTCGCTGTAACTTGTAGACCTACTTGTTTAAAATAAAAAATATGTCGTAGCCCCGACCCTACGAGGTGGTAGGGGGTCCCTGCTCCATCTCCCCATCAGTTTGGGGGTCCCCGGCCTGAAAACGTTGAAGACCCCTGCTTTAAAGGATCAGAAATGGCCGTGTACAACACCTCACATTCAACCTCGCGGCATAGTTTTCCTTAGAAAAGGCTAGGGAACAGAGCTAGCAAACAAACATCCCATAAAAGATTAATACCTTCGAAATAATCGGGACTACACATCAACATGAGAATAAATGTACTATACCTTGTTATTCTGCTCCGGTCAGGTCGATAATATGGCATAAACAAAGACAGCAGACTGCAGAAAAAGACAGAGAAAAGTACGCAAACGCAACCATAGAGTTTGTAGCTCAAAGTACACACTGGACTGACTGGGAGCTATGCTAAATCTAGCCAAGCCATGCTTCCGTGATGGTTGTCTTGTATGGCGCCCCCACAGGTCGGGAGTAGAACGCCTACAGCATGAAACAAGCATACTAAAGCTACAGTAACAAAAGTGAAAGGGATCCATTGATTTATGTAATATGATAATTCATTTGCAGCTGAAAAGTAACTAGTAACTGACGTTTTCCATTAATTATAGTGAAGTAAAGGTACAATATTGCCTCTTTCTAGTTCCCAAAAGGGTAAAACAGGGGTGTTTTAGTTGTAATGTTAGAGAACACAGATCCACAGAATCAAATTATACAGGTGTCTTCCTAGTGGATTGCTTACAGCATGATTAATCCATCAGTTGAATACCAAGGACTTCCAACGTAAAACAAAAAATGACTATAAAAAGGACTTAATTGGGATGCTCCTTATTTTAGGCAGGGTGTTTTTAACTGTATAGGCTACTTGTACTGTACTACATAATTTTTTATGTATTGACTATTGTTCTATTCTCCACTTTTGTCTAATAAAATACTCAATCAATCAATGGAGGGCCTGAAAATAGAGGATATATATTTATAGATATATCATATCCAATAATCTGTCAGGCCACTATTAGGCCCCTGTATACATTAAGATGTGGGACATGGTTTCAGCTATGCTCATGCACATGATGAATGCAGTGGGGAGCCTGATTGCCTTGAAACCAGATGGAGAGATTAAGGTTTTACCAAGTTTAGATGGTAAAACCTCATAAAACAACACTAGCACTCAACATAGAGACACACACACACACACACACACACACACACACACACACACACACACACACACACACACACACACACACACACACACACACACACACACACTGCACACACACCACATCAAACACACACATGGCGTAGCCATCATTGACTCTGTATCGAGAGATTGACGGTTTATTGATAGTAGCCTATTAGTCAGTATGTGTTCCTTATGGCATGGTCAGTGTGCTGCTCCTTCTGTAAACATAATCAAGA
Organism: Nannobrachium achirus; assembly: GCF_963921795.1. NCBI lineage: Eukaryota > Metazoa > Chordata > Actinopteri > Myctophiformes > Myctophidae > Nannobrachium > Nannobrachium achirus. The sequence continues at coordinate 74,461,656 of NC_137810.1, read as the reverse complement.
TCAGCGTAGATTCTCTGAAGCTATGGTCTGTTCTTCTATACAGCTGTGAATGAATTATACAACCTGATGACTGCCCTACACCTATTGCTGGGTGCTACAGTAGAATACTGTGTGAAGTACTAAACATCAACTAGAATCAGCATAACTAGTATTTATAGAAGATGAAGGTGATCTGTTGAGAAGTAAAAGGTCATGGTTGGTGGATGGTGGTTGCTGGTGCTGGCCTGGGAGTGATACCGCAGTCAGGAGCATGGCAATGTGGAGTCTGTGGGAAGGGAGTTCAAGCCAGTGCAAGGGCTGTCGGGCTGTCAGTGATGCCATGGGGTAAAAGGCAACCAAGGGTGAGTGGATGGAAGAAGTTCAGGGAATTCATGCCCTTTCTAACTTCCAAGGCCCCATCTCTCAAGTTGAAAGGGCGAGTGTAACTCAGCCTGTGTCAGAAGTTGGAATGTTGTATGGAAAGGAAGAGTAGCTAAACAGAGCAGAGATGAGGATGATATATGGTTCCATTGGTTATGGTTAGGTTTAGGGTTAGGGTTAGGGTTCGGTTTAGCCTGGGGATAGGGTAAGGTTTAGGGTTAGGGTTAGGTTTAGGGTTAGGGTTAGCAATCACCAGGTTCTGACTAATGGGCTGTAGCACCAATGCCATGGACCCAATATATTGATGTGTGGTGTGTCACATAAAGACCTGTGCAGAGCTGAGACAGAAGATGGTGGAGGCTATTGCAGATTTGTTGAGAAGAGGTAGACTGTGAAGGTACGACACATGTAGTGAGGAAGGAAGAGAATGATTGGGTGAAGATAGTAATGACGTTTAACTTAAAGGGGACGGTGCCAGTCCCCAAAGGGGTGAATACCCAGTGGCCGGCTGACATGAAATTCAGCATGGAACATGACATGAACATGACAAGGTCATGAACATGACACTCGGCATGGTGGCCATGGAGCGTTCCTGGTGAAGCCAGAGAACCCAGTCCAACCCAGTGGTACCTGGAAAGCGTACTTAAAACCAAGCATTGTATATATAGGGTGCTATAAGATTGTGTGGGAATCTAGCAACAAGAGGGTAGAGTTAGCCATATACACTAGACAGCTACCAGACAGCAAATGTATGCTTTGGGAATTGAGGTTATTTTGGGCCCAAAACAGAAGATGGGAATGGAGCCAGTTGTGCCCAGAACAGCAGCTATACACCTCACTTTCTAATTCTTCTTTCCCACCCTTGGGATAATAAAGGTGGGTGGGTGGGTGGGTGTCTGTCTGTCTGTCTGTCTGTCTGTCTGTCTGTCTGTCTGTCTGTCTGTCTATCTAATCTTTCCATGTACAACCAGTAAGACTCCCTAATCGGGAGATAAGCAACCGTCAGGTCGCAGCGTGATTTTAAGGCCAAATCATGTGTAGGAGCAGTGTCCAAAAAAGTGTTTGAAAAAATCAGCCTGATGCTGGCGCTATATGGGACAGATCCATGTTGATGAGATGAGTATACTGTGTACCGATTTGCCTGATTTTAGGGCCAAAGGTGTAGGAGCAGTGTTGAAAATGTTGTTTGAAAAGATCAGCCTGATGGTGGCGCTATATGGGACAGATCCATGTTGATGAGATGAGTGTAGACTATGTACGGATTTGCATGATTTTAGGGCAGAATCTGCAGGAGCAGTGTCTTTGCACAATTTGATGGCAGTGGCAGGGGGTCCCTGGGGGTCCCTGGAGGTCGAGGGTTCGTGAAGGTTGTGGTTTGTCAAGCAAGGAGTGTGTGTGTGGGCGCAGCATTTTATGTGGGCATTTTATTAGCACTATTTGGTGGTGGTGGCAGGGGTTCCCTGGGAGTCCCTGGAGGTGCGGGGGTCCTGGAGTTTGTGGTTTGGCACAATTGGCAGGCAAGGAGTGTGTGTGCAAAGTTTGGCATAGATAGGGGCAACGGTGGCGGAGATCTGAGCAGGGCAAAAGTGTGACATGACGTGACAGACAGACTGACAGGCGGTGGAGGTTTTGATAGTAAATGCGACCTGACGGTCGCAACAACTAACCTTGTGGGGAGTTGTGTATAATCAGGACAGGTGCAATTCCTTAGGTGGCTTAGTTGGCTATATTCATTCTCACCACCCAGTTACACATCATTTGCATGAAGGCATACACTATGCATGTATGAAGAGATAGAGAGACAAATATGCATTCATACTTGAGTCTCACTCACTTTACATTCCAAATCACAACACAGTGATTCTCCATGTATTAACCTGGACACCAATTCCTAGACTTTTACTTTGAAGGACATCCATCATATTCATGATGATGATTGTCCTCGGACCTCAGCTGTGCAGGGCGCAGTACCAGTGACGCCCATAGCGGAACGGTACATCATCTTGTGCGCGCGCAAACTTTGCAGACGGCTGGAGGCAGAACTGCGTGCTGAGAGAGCAAACACAAACACACCTCGGACCAAGTAGTAAAGCTGCCTGCACTACGTGTGGAAAGTGAGTATTGATGTTACATTATTTGATGTTGAACACAAACTCTAGTGGAAGTTAATTAGCCGCGACTAATACATGTCTGAACCTGCGGTCGTGATTACTATTGCAACAACAAACTAACCTGTCTCACGACGGTCTAAACCCAGGTCACGTTCCCTATATAAAATATATGCCCGCCGTGTTTCCCCCAAAACTACCTGTTATTCATGCTTTTCATTAAAACTAAAGGAAATTCCACTGCAATTTGTGGAATAGGCCTATGCTATAGTGTGCCAACGGTGACGCATTTGTTGTCCTACCATGGTCATATTCTGATCTGATTCAGGCTGTATGGTGTCCAGATATCACTAGTGCCCCCTGTCCCACTAGTATTCGTAATTTCCCCCCCATCAGAGTGTGTGTTTTGAGTTGTTATTAATAAGAAAAGAACGTTTCCTGCATTTTTGGATGAGTGGGGAACATAGAACCTGGGGAACATGGGACATTTTTCAGTTAAGTGGGGAATATAAAACCTTTTTTGTTGGGGTAAATGGGGAACATAGAACCTAGGGAACATAGGTATGGTCCCAATTAGTGTAGCTTACTGTCAGACCTGTTCATAATCACGGGAGTATTATAATGTAGGCCTACCTGCATGTGCACTTAAAATATTAACATTTTGGACAAAATATATTGGACCAGAATCTACAATACAGTAATTTTGATTGTGTACACATGGAACCAAACAGATAAGAAGGGAATATCTTCAGAAATAGTGTCATATCCCGGAATAAATTCCGTACCAAAATATTTGTGTCCAAGGTGTCTAGTAACACATCCCACAAAGACTGAAATTCTGTTTCCCTAGGAGAATCAGTTACAGCTGATGAAAGTTGGAGTCCCATTACCCAACTATACAGGATAAAACACACCAAAATAAATATGCTTTAAGCTGCATGTGAGGGGTCAAACTTGGGGTTTTTAATGATTCTGAATCCATTGCAAGCATTTGTTTTGCACGGAAAACATTCCTTGGGGTCAAGGCAGCTCCCACAAAACTGAAAATTGATGACTCATCACTAAACAATAATTGCATGGGGACTGTTTCTACCCCAAGGAGTGTTTTTTGTGCAAAACAAATGCTTGCAATGGATTCAGAATCATTAAAAACCCCTCACATGCTACTTAAAGCATATTTATTTTGGTGTGTTTTATCCTGTATAGTTAATTTAATGGGACTCCAACTTTCATCAGCTGTAACTGATTCTCCTAGGGAAACTGAATTTCAATCTTTGTGGGATGTGTTACTAGACACCTCTGTTTTAGTAAGGAATTTATTCCAGTGCTTTTTAAGATATTCCCTTCTGAAGAACCCTAAGGATCTATTTCAGGGGTCTTCAATGTTTGTCAGTCCAAGGAACCTCACAATATATTGCCCAAAATAGTGTTGCAAAATAGTTTGTCAGAGATTTTCAGGCCTGTTGAGAACTCTAATTTTCATACACAACTTGACTGTTGGTTCGTTGCAGCCTGTCTACCAAGCTCCCACAGCATGAGATTCATTGCACGATGCGGTGTGAGCTTGACGTTCTGCTTTTCATTTGGGTTAATACATTTTGTAGTATTTTCCCATCACAATGATTTGGTGGTTTAGAAATTGTTTAGAAATTGTGGTGTAGATAGGCAAAATCTACTGTTCATGACATTGTAAATAATAAACCTATCTGCGTCCAATAGCGCATGTCAGTAAGTTAAATCTGTGTCTGTTTCTGTCTCTCTGGTACACTTCTGTTATAGGATGCCTGGTAAAACAACCAAAAAATGCATTTCCTGCGAAGAGGAGATGGGGGTGGCCAGGAAGAGGTGCGTCAGGTGCGACACAGTCCAGCCCCACCAACAAAGGCTGAAACAATGGAGGGAGAGGATGGCAGCCAACAAAGAGGCCTTTTGTGCCATTAAAGCCAAGCATGGCAATAAACACACCATAATTAAAAAGGGTCTGAAGGTGGTAAGTACTGTACATCATCACTGTCGATTACTGTTTGCTTTTTATTTTTATTAGGCTAAGAGTAGACTGCATAGGAATAACCAACAATTCCAACGTCATACAGCCGCTTATGAAGTGGGATCCATGAATTTCTTGAGCCATTTTACATTCAATGGGACTAAGTTCAGGGTACTCGTTAATGACAGAAAGTAAACAGCTGATTTTGTTCACATGCCAAGTTTGAAGTAAATAGATTGGTTCTCAATATATTCGGAGGACGGACGCACACACATTTCTAGGTGGCATGTGCCTGAAGAAGGTTCATTACATTTGTTTTGGCAGAGCCCCAAGGACTATTTACAATCTGCTGCAAGCAACTTAGATCTGCTATATTCAGAAGTTGCAATACCCTCCATTGACAGCCCATTCATGAAAAAGAGAAGTGACTGATAAAATCATCAATATTACGCCTGTACGGACAGCTTGGGTGATTATAAGTCTATTTAAAGACACAAGAGTGTAAATCACCCGACTTTGTTCAAGTTTGTAAGTGTTAGTTAAAATCACTCGACGTCCTGCGTACTCCACCTGTCATTAATGCACATACTGTATGCAAGATATGGAGTCATTTAAAACAAGTGTCTCCAAACTCAAACAGAAAGCAAGAGTTTGACAGTAAGTTGCTCATGAATTGAACAAGGTCTTGACGAAGAGGATATCCCAAGATGTCCTGCAATATATTATCTATCGCAGTTTTATACAATCAATCAGCACTCGTGAACGAGCTGTCAATGGAAGGAGGGTATCACAAATAAAATTAGATGCAGAAGATGACATCTTTGCAGAAGATGGCATTTAATTTGCTCTTGGTTCATGGCTTCGTGCACAATTGCAGCTTCTGGACTTTTAAAAAAAATGTAGCTTTTGTGAAATGGGTGTGTTGTCACTGAAGCAAGCAAGTGGTCCTCACTCATAATGGGTGCGTTTATATGCACAGATGTATTCCACTTATATTCGGAATGACTGCTCATTCAGAATAGAAATGCTCATATAAACGTTTAGGAATGGCCATTCCAGTCTGACCCGAATGAATTTTCATTCTCGTCTGAAGAGGTTGTTTATGTCGTTTCGATCAAGATACATTTGTCATATAAACGCTCCATTCGGAATGAACTGCTGTCTGAACTGCCCCCCCCCTTCTCTGACCTGAAGTAGGCCTACTTTGCGCATGCCCAAAGTTCTATTCCGAATGAATCCTTTGGTCATGTAAACGGCAGTGGAATAAGGGATACTTGTATTCAGGTCCCATGTAAACGTTTGGGTATGAAGCTCTATTCGGAATAAGTTCATTCTGAATGCCATTGTGAATGTGCATATAAACGCACCCACTGTGGAAGACGGCTGAATTTCTGTATACATTTTTTTCCTTTTTTGCAGTTGGACGAGCTCTTTGCTATAGGGTATTTCCCTATCCTCCTGGTGGGTTCCCGCAGGGGAAACACACTGAAAGCTGAGGCTAATTATCCGTTCAGCTTTCACATTGAGGAGAAGCTGAACGGGGCCTTAAAGAAGTGCTACAAAGTATTATTGGAAAGTAAGTAATAGTCTGTATTATCAAAATGCTTAACTACGGTATACAGGTGTGTATGCATTTTTAGAAAAGGTTTAAAGGTTGCTCTCCAACAGGGGATCCTCAGAGTTACTATAGAGTGAGGCAAGGAAGTAATTGAGATGGGAACCTCCTTTTTTATTTATTTAACATCCCTATTCTGGGGGAACATTCACTAAAAATGGCAGATCTACAAGCTCACAGTCACAATATGGCATGTTGCAACACTTTTTTAGATTACACTTTTAGATTGTCACCAAACCTCTTTGCTGTAAATAGCCAAAGGTTGATAAAAACTATGTGTTAACCAAAACCCATGCATTTACACTATAGCTACTTATGACAGTGCTATTAAACTAGTCTATGAAGCTATGTATAGGTACAAGTTAATGTGCAACACAATTCGTTACATAATGTAGTTCTAGTGGTAGCGTTTTGGGCAGTATTTTGATGGAATCGTGCACTTTACGATAAAAGCATGGCATTTGGCACACACTTAAAAACTCCCACAAATTAGTGCCTATCCAGTGTGTGTGTGTCTCTCTCTCTCTCTCTCTCTCTCTCTCTCTCTCTCTCTCTCTCTCTCTCTCTCTCTCTCTCTCTCACTCACACTCACACTCACACTCACACACACTCACAGCCCCTCTCTCTCTCACAGCTAAAGGGTCTTTGGCCTGAAATGTTTTAAGACTTCCTCATTACAGAAATATCTGGATGTCTTTGGATATTTTGTAATTCTTTTTGTACGTAGTTGCAAGCAACTTGACTGCATCTACGAGTCTTTTTTGTTTCATGAATACTGTCAAATGTCCAACTTGAATGCATAGAAGCATCTAAGTCCCCTGCCCATGTATTTAAACAAAGCAGCAAAGGTATTAATACATATATACCTGTCTCAGGGCATTTCGACAAGAGAGGGACGACCTCAACTTCCGGGAGGGTAGCTACAGTAAGTGCATATTAATACTTTTACTTTACTTGAGTATTCCCATTTTTCAATATGTAAACTTCTAATCCACTTACTCTCAAAGGCAAATATTTTACTTACTCCAATAGAATAATTAAACCTATATGTACAAGTTACGTTTAACCCTATTGACCCATTTTAAATACTGGCTATTCAAATATATTCTTTAAAAGATTGCTACTTTCACTTCTGTAAAAATGATGGGTATACTTCATATTCCTCCACTGCCTTCCAGGAAGTACCACTGTCCACAGATGTGGTAGCCGCCCAGCCTCCAGCTGAGACCTTGGAGCTCTCCAGGTCGGGTGACACCATGCCTACCTCCATGTCACCCACCCATCATCCAGCAGAGGACTGGGAGGGAGAATACTCCCAGCAGGAGAGTGCCCCCCATCCTCTGGAGGTAGACATGGTGTCATCCGACCTGGAGACCTCCATGTCAACTGCCCAGCAACGTCCAGAGAACTGGGAGGAAGAAGACGAGGAGGCATCACCAGCACACAGCGGTAATGCAATAACACATTAAGAATGTTCATGTCCAAGTGGTTTGAGAAGCTATGTCTTGGTACACTTACAAAGCAAAATCCTCAATGTTTAACGTATCCTGTAGGAGTGTGAATTGACCCTTATGCATCCATTTGTACCTGCCAATCAAGTGAAATCTGTCTTTCTCTTAAATCTGTTTTTCAGTGATTCTTGGTAAAGGGAAACACAAGAAAGGGGCAGGAGGCCCTCCCTTGAAAAGGGTGCAAAAAAAAGGAGCCAACATGGAGAGCTCCATGTCAGCCCAATTCCTGGAGGAAGACCAGGGACCAGCACACAGCGGTATTGCTATAACTCATTAAGAATGTTCATGTCCAAGTGGTTTGAGGAGCTATGTCTTGGTACACTTACAAAGCAAAATCCTCAATGTTTAACGTATCCTGTAGGAGTGTGAATTGACCCTTATGCAGCCATTTGTACCTGCCAATCAAGTGAAATCTGTCTTTCTCTTAAATCTGTTTTTCAGTGATTCTTGGTAAAGGGAAACACAAGAAAGGGGCAGGAGGCCCTCCCTTGAAAAGGGTGCAAAAAAAAGGAGCCAACATGGAGAGCTCCATGTCAGCCCAATTCCTGGAGGAAGACCAGGGACCAGCACACAGCGGTATTGCTATAACTCATTAAGAATGTTCATGTCCAAGTGGTTTGAGGAGCTATGTCTTGGTACACTTACAAAGCAAAATCCTCAATGTTTAACGTATCCTGTAGGAGTGTGAATTGACCCTTATGCATCCATTTGTACCTGCCAATCAAGTGAAATCTGTCTTTCTCTTAAATCTGTTTTTCAGTGATTCTTGGTAAAGGGAAACACAAGAAAGGGGCAGGAGGCCCTCCCTTGAAAAGGGTGCAAAAAAAAGGAGCCAACATGGAGAGCTCCATGTCAGCCCAATTCCTGGAGGAAGACCAGGGACCAGCACACAGCGGTATTGCTATAACTCATTAAGAATGTTCATGTCCAAGTGGTTTGAGGAGCTATGTCTTGGTACACTTACAAAGCAAAATCCTCAATGTTTAACGTATCCTGTAGGAGTGTGAATTGACCCTTATGCATCCATTTGTACCTGCCAATCAAGTGAAATCTGTCTTTCTCTTAAATCTGTTTTTCAGTGATTCTTGGTAAAGGGAAACACAAGAAAGAGGCAGGAGGCCCTCCCTTGAAAAGGGTGCAAAAAAAAGCAGCCCATGAGACGGTAACAGTACTCTGAACTTTCTCAATTGTTTTAGGCTCAAACCATAGAAATACAATCATTCAAATATCTATGCTGCTATGATAGAACACCATATTCTGGCCTGTTTGGGGGACACAGACTGAAGTTGATTAATCAAAAATGGCACATCTAAAACCAAAACAAGAAAAGGAGTGGAAAATGGGACATTCGGTGTACTGAGTACTTAAATTAACCATTTTATACTTTTACTTAAAGGAGCTATAGTCAACATTTTCATTGTAGGGCCGACACTTTGTTTACATCCTAGTCTATAGACTAGAATGTAAACAAAGTGTCGGTCTGACAATGGCCCAAATGATTATTTTATCATTATTTTACGCTTTTTGTGGTCATTTTTGAATAGAAACACATATATGAAGCTTATTTTTATAAAATATTTTCGAAACATTATTTTTATTTTAGCATTCGTTTTTCAAGAAAAAGTTGACTATAGCTCCTTTAACTAAACTATCTGGTGGGAAAGAGGCCAAAAGCAGCCACTGGACAAAATGTGGCGCATGAGATTGCAAATTAAGTACTATTCTTTGAGTGCCTTATTAAAACCCTGTTGCCTCTTTTATATGTTGGCAATTAAAATATAGCTGATCTAAAAAAGGGAAAAAGATAAATGAGGAAAATAAATTAATGGGGCATTCGGTGTAATGAGTACTTTCATACCTTGCGCTGTTGCTACTTTACTTATGTTAACAATCTGTTTACTGTCTACCATTGCCTTATAGGTAGTACAGGAGGCTGCCCCACAAGCAACTCTCCAAGAAACCTCCTCTCTGGCAGCAGTACGTGGAGGTAAGGCAATAACACATAATGGCCAGGAAAGAAATGTGTACTGCAGGGTTCCCCAATAGGCGGCCCGCGGGCCATTTGCTGGCCCCCACCGATACCAGTAATAATGGTTATTATATCGTATCGTCGTTGTCAGGTGGAAACCTTGAATCCCAAAATGTTTATGATCTTTCGCAAAGTAAAGCCCTGCTTCGTCATACAAGGCTGTCACACAAAAGTAGTGAAAACAGCAGATCTACAAGCACACAAGGCCTCGCACCCGCGAGGCGTTGTGTGCTTGTAGATCGGCTGTTTTCACTAGTTTAAATCATTTTTTTGGGATTTCTTTTTTCACCCAACAACGACAATATCTTAACTGTCGCTGGAGTAGCGGGATCGCCACCATGGCCCCCTGCAATGTTGTGGCCCTCGGCTTGGTACCGTAGACATAATTCGGCCCTTGGAGAAAACGAATTGGGGAACCCTGGTGTACTGTATGTGGGGGTAAAATGAATGTTGATAATGTCTTTCAAAATTCAATGTATACTGTAGGTGTTTAAGAGTAGCAAAAACGTCGTGGTCTAAACTCTTAAGCCTTTGTAGCTGTATCCTCGACTTCTGAACAGAAAGACGTTGTAGGGTGTGGATGGGAACAATGAAGCTCACAAACAATGACTTCAAGCTCAAAGTGGTGCATTATGACTTGTAGGAGTCTTGTATTCCAGTTAGCTATGCCCTAGGATAGGTGGTGTAGGGGTAAAAAAATATCTATTTCCACAAATGTAGTTATTGGATTAATACCATCTTATGCTTTAATTTGCTACACTGCCTATCTTAGGGCATAATACTCTTGAGTAAGAGACTTGAAGTTGCACTGAGTTATATATCGTACTGGAATTTGGGTTAAATATTCTGGAAAAGTTTTGGAAATTCATTGGTAAAAATGTATCAATTTGAAAAGACACTGTCTTAACAGCAAACTTTATTAGGGATACTTTCCGGGCACTTCGAGATTCATCAGGTGTCAAGGTCTGAGCAACCAATACTGTTTTATTTTAACTTTTTGGGATGTAAGAAGAACTTTTTGATTGCTCTAGGGTTAGTAAAAGTAATTTGTTTGAATAATCAAGATTAATTTCCTTTTCCTTTGATGCCTATCACAGAGGAGGCATCCAGCGTCCAGAGGAGGCATCCATGCACCGAATGCACAACCAGGGAGGCCTCGGGGGTCTATCTCTACAGCGCCATCCTCAAAACAAGAGGAAAAGGGAAGGGGAAACAAGTAAGCCAATCCTTGCTTTCTCCCAAATACCTCTTGGTCTGTTAGTCATTTTTGATCAGGAAAAAAAGGGAGATGACATTCACATCCAACCCTAGTTGGGCAGGTGCTGAGCGAACGAGTAGATACTAGAAAAATAAACAAAAACTCTCGCGCACACTGGGCTCACATGCGAAAAAAGTGCTTTATTGCACCAAATAAAAGTTGTGACGTCACAACATTTATTTGGTGCAATAAAGCACTTTTTTCGCATGTGAGCCCACAGTGTGCGCGAGAGTTTTTGTTTATTTTTCTAGTAATTTTTGATCACCAATAGTTCCACTTTTCCTACCGACCCCCCACCTTATGTCTACTGACCTTGTCATAGGTCATAGGTTTATAGCACATTAGTAAAACAACCATTGCATCGCACACAGAATAAACAATTAGCATTCAAAATACATCATAACTCAGTAATAAATGCATTTCACTGGGTCAGGTGAGCGACTTGTCATGGAGTGAGCCTTTTCATGCTTGTAAAATCTTGTTTTTCATTACAGGCCCTTGTTCAGTGGAAGCCATGTCAGACATGGTAAGTAATTTATATTTTCTCGACGATTACGTTTGAATGCCTTTTTCTATAGATTTAAATGTGTTATTCTAATAAGGAATGTTTACAATTAAGATGCCCTCAAGGGTGAGAAGTGATTTAGGGCGGGTCGCGTTTAAGTTGGACAAAATGTGTCCTACAATGCGACCTTCAATCACTAACTTAAATGTGGCAGATAGCCAACATGTTAAGTTTGTTCTGTTCACAGTTCTCGTATCAGTCATGAAAGCTAAGATTTAAGGCCAATGCACTGTCAACTGTCAGCACCACTTCAGCAGTGGTGCTGACTGATTCAAATCAGTCTTGAGAGATTATCCCTTTGCAAACGAGTCCATTGTACTTTCACATTGTTTACCTATTGTTTGTATTAACTCCTGAAAAACAATCCAAGATTGGGTTGTAAAAAAAGCTAAACGATTGAATGCACTGTCGTTTCTACCTTGTTTTTTTTTGTTTTTTTCACAGCAACCTTGCCTGGGAACCTACATGGGAACTGGCATCCATGTATAAGGAGCTTTCCCACCCTCCGTCCTGCTGATGGCCTGCTGACACTCTGGAAACCCTGAGCTTTAGGCCATGGCTATACGGAGCTGATATTTTCATATATCCTGGTTTTTCAGATATCCACCTAGAAAAATATCTAGGTCCACACGAGAAAGATATCTAGGTCTAAAATAATTGGAGTCTCCAGACCTCCACTGGGGGACAAGCACACACACAGTAAAGCCTTAAAAGATATCTGGGTACCGTGTCTACACGGATCCAGTGAATCGGATATTTTTCAATGTCTAAAAAATATCCAGCTTCGCGGCTGAAATATCCAGCTTTGTGTGGCTACAAGCCCCAACAGCACAAAAACATGTCTAGCTTCAGAAATATCCAGCTCTGTGTAGCCATGGTCTTAGGCCAAGGCTACTAGGAGCTGGATATTTGTGAATCTAGACATTTTTTGGTGCTGTTGGGGCTTGCAGCCACACGAAGCTGGATATTTTGGCAGTGAATCTGGATATTTTTCAATATGGATAAATAAGTGGAGACACTGAAAAATATCCGCTTCACTGGATCCGTGTAGTCATGATACCCGGATATCTCTGAAGACTTTACTGTGTGTGTGCTTGTTAGACCTAGATATCTTTGTCGTGTGGACCTAGATATTTCTCTATGTGGATATCTGAAAAAACTGGATATGTGAAATATCCAGCTCCGTGTGGACCTAGATATTTTTCTATGTGGATATCTGAAAAACCAGGATGTATGAAAAATCAAGCTCCGTGTAGCCATGGCCTATGACCCTGGACCAACCTAGATCAGGGGTTTTCAACAGGGGGTCCTCAGGGCTACTACAGGTGGTCCTCCAAATATTTGTGTTAAGGCCATGATACACGTAGCAATTTTTTCATCAATTGGGTATGTCAACTTCCATACCTTGGCTAAAGGGGAACAAAATAAAAAGTACTTCTTAAAATAAATTAATACCATTTGATAAGGTTTGGCAACTTGACTGGTGGTCATAAATCCTCATTGGATTTATCTTTTTGTGCCTTCACCTGTGCAAGACACCAGTCATGTTGCCATACCTTATCAACAGGCATGAATTTATTTTAGGAAGTAAGTATTTTATGTTTCCCCTTTAGCCAAGGTATGGAAGTTGGCATACCCAATTGACGCCTCTGGTCGTTGCTGGTTGATTTTGATGAAAAAATTGCTATGTGTATCGGGCTTAAGAAGCTTTTTTTTATATATATTTACTACTTTAACTCTAGCGTCCATATTCTGAGAACTTTAGCCAAAAATAGCACATCTGTTGTGAGCTTGAAGAACTCAGTTTGACGGATGTGGTTGGCGGGGGGGTTGGCTTAATCTATTTCTCTGCTAAGGGACTTTCAGTGGATGCCGTACTGTTTGACATCTGATCATTATATGTCCATAAATGGACATGGATGTGGTCGTGTTTAATGCCCACGTTGCGCGTGTGTTTGTGACATCTACACCTGCTCAGTGAGTCCTCTTTTCGATGCATGTCGGTACAAGCTCGCCCAAGCCTTGAATGTGATCTCACTTAGCACTGGAATTATGTTATTTTGATATTTCTGTCTTCTGAAATTCTATTGAGATCAGACAAACATCACTGCATGTGAACATGTGTGAATTTGTCTGTTGTGCCTTTTGTCTGTATGTTTATAGTTCATAGTTTGTGCATTTGGAATAGTTTAATATTTCAGTGTTTGAGATTTAGTTGACTGTGAGATCTACAAGCTCACTGTTGATCTGCCATGTTTCAATAGTTAAAGCATAAAATAATGGTTAGTGGTTAAAATCTAATGTGCCCTAGTCACTTTAGATTTGAACCACTAAGCATTATTTTATGCTTTAACTATTGAAAATAGCAGATATACAAGCTCACAGCGCGCTGCGAGCTTGTAGATCTGTTATTTTTGAGAAATCGTGAAAATGTGTGCAAGTCTTAGAATATTTTTGACCAGACTTCTGAATCCTTCCTCTATATCAGCTGTTCTCAAACGGTTTCATGTCAAGGACTCCCAAAATTACAGGTATTTGGCCGTGGACTCCCATCTCAAAATATGTTGTTCCAGGGACCAACCAGAAGCTTTTACATATTTCCCTTTGAAATAGATATATTCAAAGACTTGCAAAATCAAATCATGATTTTATTTTTATGCAGATTTACAAGCTGCTATTTTTCAATAGTTAAAGCGTTCAATAATTCTAGGCCTAAACGGGTTAAAAGAAGTTAAAATGGCGGAAGCCTATTTTGTAAAATGTATCTTCTGGTATTGGGGTGTGTGTGTGTTTTCTGTTTGATGCCAGCTTGTTTTGTTTTTTTTGGTCATGAAAAGAAGTAACTGTCTTTGTTTTTATTTGTATTTATTGTTCTATTCCCTGTTCCCCTTTGTGACAATAAAATGGTTTTAATTAAATGAGTACTTTTTCCACTGCTTGAAACAACTTGTTTTGACACAAATTGAATTTGTTTGTTTAATGTTGGGTGAGAATAGATTTGGAAAATCCTGTTAATTTATTTTGTCAATTAAAGCGTCCATTAAAATGGATCCATCTAGTTTTAAATTGATGCACAACTTAAACCAGTAGGTGACAGTTGATGACCTGAATGGATTCCACACTTCCAAATACATGTCAAATAATTCTTTGTTGCTTTGGGTAAACTCATTACCTCCCAGACACTCCAAGTGGTGCTGTTTATCCCATACCTGCCAAACTCAGACCCTCGGATAAAAGTATATTCTGTATGGTTGAATTTGGGTGTTTGATACTGTAACAGGCTTTACCCATTAAAAAGTAAAGTACAGAAATTGATTCGATGAGACATGTTTATAATGACCACTAGTTACTTTTATAATGGCATTACAATGTATGTTGGACTGTAGTCTATCCAGACATGAGCAGTCGATCACAGAACAACAGTGCAGTAGACGTTTTTGATTGAAGAGTTTAACAGTTTGCAATAGAAAAAAGTAGAGTTTCATGACGGCACAAATCGCAGGTACAAGGTCAACTAAAAGGAGATCCTTCAAAGCCCTACAGCTTATTTACAGAGGAACCACACTATGTATCTCAGACAGAGAGCATATTTTACTTAAGTAAAAGTATCAAAACTGCAATATAAAATATATATATACTGTACAAGTCAAATTCTGATTTAAATAGGTACTTGAGTAAAAGTACAAAAGTATTGGCAACAAATTGTAGCCCTATAAAATACCAGAAGTAAAAGTACTCATCACGCAGAGTGTCCCATTTACAGTGGTGTATAAAGTAACTATAAGTACATTTACTCAAGTACTGTAATTTTAGGTAGTTGGGCTGACAATGCTTTTCCTTTCCTCATCTCAGAGGCAAATATTGTACTTTTACTCCACTACAATTAAACTGAAAATAGCAGCTTGACTACAAGCTCCCAAACATTTTTAATTCCGTACATTTACTAGCTGACAGAGTATTTCCAAATGGCAGTATTGATACTTTTACTCAAGTAAAACATTGGAGTACTTTTTTGAGTAGGCCAACTGAAAATAGCAGCTCCAAAACATTTTTTAATTCCGGACATTTACTAGTGACAGAGTAGGCTATTTCCAAATGGCAGTATTGATACTTTTACTCAAGTAAAACATGTGAGTACCTTTTTGAGTAGGCCAACTGAAAATAGCAGCTCCCAAACATTTTTAATTCCGTACATTTACTAGCTGACAGAGTATTTCCAAATGGCAGTATTGATACTTTTACTCAAGTAAAACATTGGAGTACTTTTTTGAGTAGGCCAACTGAAAATAGCAGCTCCCAAACATTTTTAATTCCGGACATTTACTAGCTGACAGAGTATTTCCAAATGGCAGTATTGATACTTTTACTCAAGTAAGACATTGGAGTACTTTTTTGAGTACTGAAAATAGCAGCTCTCATTGCAGTGGGTGATGTAAGTTTTGTAATAAGAATCAAAATCTACAAAGGATCTAAAAAATTCAAATAATTGTAGTGGAATAAAAGTACAATATTTAGATCCAAGTAGAAGTAAAATATGCAGATCTATAGTGAATGCAATGGCTGCCGGGAGTGTGGGATATCCCCATCTGTCCATATTTGGTCATTTGCGTCATGGAATCCCCTGCAGCCCCCGCAGGAACAATGGGTTGGCAGGACGTTATTTGGATACGATATGGGAAACATTCCTATACTAACGGTTTAGAAAACGTTCATTACCAGCGTCTTTTGACGATAATACGTTAGTATACGAACGTTTTCAATTAGCGCAATTTAGTGACGGGCCAACGTTTTCATGTGGCGACTGGGTTGGACAGGGCCATGTTGAGTGTGCTGTTTTGAAAGCATGTCAGACCAGTTGTGGGAATGGGATAGAGGATATGTTGTTGAAATGTTAAAATACATTGTTACTCCAACTTTAATTTGTTGCCATTTCTTTAATCAAATGGGTACTCTAAAAACACACAAGACACAACACACAGCCTTTAGTTTTCTTTGGAGCCTAGCTAGTGAAATTTCTTGCACTGTATAGGCTGTTTTCACAAGGGTCAACGAAAACATGACTAATCGGAGAAAAAAAATATATCATTCAGTCTAAGCCAGAATGACAAATAAAAGACAACTAAAACAGAGGAATGATATCATCTTGTTTCTTGTGATGGCTTTGCATGCTCCAGAACAGCAGAACAGTGTCTGTCCACATTTATCAGAATAAGCCATATTAGTCATGATTCTCCATTGGCTCCCATGTAAAATGATCCTGCCTCCATCTCGTGGCATGCATGCTGTGCATGATGGACACACTGCAACCATTTGTTTTTTTTCAAGTTTATATTCATATTACACCAATGTCTTTATTATTCACTTATTATTATTAAGTCCATGTTATTCCTTCATTCCAGATCAGTGTGCAGAGTCCAGTCTGAATGTGAAGATCAGTTCTCCTGCCAGGACTGTTTCTATTAAACAGGAACCTGAAGACCACCTTAAACAGGAACATGAAGACCACTTGGATCTCAGTAAGTTTCCAGCACTCTGTCTTTGTATTGTATTGGTGAAAGTGGGCCGGTACTGAGGGTGCTCACTAACCTGCTGTTACGTGTTATGCCAAATGATTCCTCCCCACACACATTTGTGTGTTGTATCCTACTGATTCACCTGTCAGTGAGGAGCCTCCACCGGGAGGAAGTAGAGACTCCGTCCAGTCCTCTCCGCCCCAACAGTCTCTACTGTCTCACTTTCTCCAATAGAACACTGGTTATCTATCCAAACATGCTCTTCCACCGCAATTTATAAATGAGAATATCAATGAGTAAAGAGTAATCTGTTGATACTTTTTGTTGATACTGAGGTTCTGTTTGGGAGGCACAGCATTCAAATGCTATGGAGTCTCATAGGTCATTGTATGTTTTTTTTCTTAGACTTCCTGCACGTCCCTGTGTGTAAAGAGGTTTCCCCTGAGGAGGAACAACAACCTCCACAGATTAAAGAAGAACAGGAGGAAGAGGCTGGTGGGTCAACATTGACATTACTAGCAGTGAAGAGTGAAGATGATGATGAAAACAGAGAGACAGCGCCTGTAGCCAGCACCTCAACTGAACACATGAAAACACAAGCTGGTTGTGGAACATCACAACCAACTAGTGATGACCATCTTCTCTCTTCACACTCTTCTGAATCAGAAACTGAAGACAGTGATGAGTGGGAGGACACCAGGGGAGATCAGTCAGCTTTAAACACACTGAAATCACACAAGACACAACATGTGGGAGGACATTGCAAGCTGTCCCAGGACCTGAAATCATCAAAACAAACTCAATCCACTAGGAGTCACACAGGGAAGAAAAGTTTTAGTTGTACAGAGTGTGGGAAAATGTTTAATCAAAGGGCACATCTGAAGAGTCACACAATGATCCATACAGGGGAATGGCCCTTCTCTTGTACTGTTTGTGGTAAAGGCTGTGTTAACACAAGTAATCTAAAAACACACATGATGGCTCATACAGGAGAAAAGCCCTATACTTGTACCGTATGTGGTAAAGGTTGTCTTAACAAAGGTAAACTAAAAAGACACATGAGGTCTCATACAGGCGAAAGGCCATTTTCTTGTACTGTTTGTGGTAAAGGTTGTCCTACCACTAGTGATCTAAAAAGACATATGATGACTCATACAGGAGAAAGGCCCTTTACTTGTACCGTCTGTGGTAAAGGTTGTCCTACCGCTAGTGATCTAAAAAGACATATGATGACTCATACAGGCGAAAAGCCCTTTTCGTGTACAGTATGTGATAAAGGCTTTCTTCACATGGGTAATCTAAAAACACACATGATGACTCATACAGGCGAAAAGCCCTTTTCTTGTACAGTATGTGATAAAGGCTTTAATTCAGCAGGTAATCTAAAAACACACGCAAGCACTCATACAGGAGAAAGGCCCTTTTCTTGTACAGTATGTGGTAAAGGTTGTCCTCACATGGGTGATCTAAAAAGACACATGAGGACGCATACAGGCGAAAAGCCATTTTCTTGTGCAGTTTGTGGTAAAAGCTTTGCTCAAATGAGTACTCTAAAAACACACATGAAGACTCATACGGGGTAAAGTCTTTGGTTTTAAGGGGTTAGGGTCTAACCCTAACCCTAACCATTTAACAAAGACACATAAATGATCATTCAGTCTAAGCCAGGAAGACATTGAAAAGGACACTAAAGCAGAGGAATCATAACAACTCATATTCATTAACTCTCCCAACGCTTTGAACGTTCACGTTCGCCCGATTTCGCAAGACCTCTCCGCCAATACGGCGCTCGTTCGGTTCGTTCGTCTGATGACTGTAAGCTGATGAGGGGTCGCGCGGCCGTCTACTGTAAACCCATTTTCCGCGGTGATGGTGTAAAAAATCCATTATGCGTTAGATCAACGGAGAACAATTCACTTCCTTGTTGATTTCCTCTGGCTGTAAGGCTCTGTGGCCAGTGACTGGTCTTCTTCTTCTTCAACACATAACAGGCAAATTCACATTCATTCTTGCATAACGCCGCCCTCTGCTGCCTGGCAGACCAAAGTGCACTATTGCACAACCAAAAAAAAATAAAATAAATAAATAAATGTCTGTCTGTCTGTCTATCTACTATAACGTCGCAAAGGTAAGCCGCTTTTTGATGGCACCAGACCCAATAAATAAATAAATAATCTGGCAGTAGGAGAGTTAAGGTTAATGCAATAATTATTTCATTGCTAAAATGTGTGTAATTTGGATTCTTAAATTGCCAGAGTATATATTTGGTAGATGAGTCTGGTGAAATCATCACTTAGTTTTGATTGATTGAATACTAAGAAAGCCTATGGCTTGTTTCCATTTCCATTGGGGTTCCTATAGTTGGATTACTTGTTAACATTCTACAGTGTTTTGTGTCTTTCTAAAACTGTTTTGTAAACTCAAGGAACCCTCTTTATACCTGGGGGAAACATATTGATAATGTATGTTTGATTTAATAAAGGTTTCACCACTACAGGTCCTCTGTGTGTGCTTTATCATTACATAATGTTATCAGAACATTTACCATAACTACTGTGAACAACACAAGAATAATCACTGCTTAATTTTATGTGCGTGCACGGGATCAGGCAGATTTTTTCAGACCGAATGCGAGACGTGAGCACTGCACGTCTGACTGCTTTGACTCTCGGATGAGAGCTGTTTTGAGCTTGTAGATCGGCCACTTTTGGCGTGCAACACGGTGTGATGACGAAGGGTTTACCATCGAACGGCCAAGCGGGTGAACGGATGTGTTTCCGATTTACCATCCAGATCAGAAGAACAGTGTCTGTCCACATTTGTCAGAATTTAACAAGTCATATTCATTAATATTAATGCAATAATTATTATGTTCATTGATATGCATGTAATAATGGAGTATAGCTGTTCACTGTGTTGACATGTGTGTTGTTTGCGTTGTTATATATTTAGTGTCATAGTCAGTTGAAATCATCACTTAGTTTTGATTGATTGGATACTTTTTTAACAGTTTGGAAAGACAATAATTTGGAAGTACAATACAAGGTCTGCTAAACTTATGTGTTCAATAAAGCCTATGGCTTTTTTCAATTTCCATTGGGAGTCCTATAGTTGTATTACTTTTTTTTGTAAACTCAAAGAACCCTCTTGGGGGGATATTGGTAAAGTTTGTTTGATTTAATAAAGGTTACTACATGTACTCTGTGTGTGCTTTATCATTACATAATGTTATCAGAATATGTACCATAACTACTGCAACTCGCAAACCACCAATATTTACAGTCGACTTTACAGATAAACAGGGACAAAGTGGCTTATACTAAGTGGACATGGCAACACTGCATCTGAGGCTCTCCTCCATTGTGTTTGATGTAGGAGTATAAACAGTAACACCTCCTCACAGCTCTCCTCCAGTATAAACAACACCTCCCTTTTGTCTTGGAGTGGAGAAACACCTCCTCCCAGCTCTCCTCCAGTTAACTGCAGTCAGGTGTCATTTCAATGTGAAAGGCTCGTAACACCTTGATGATGATGATGATGGGCCATCATCAGAGAAACATTTACATAGACACAAGTTCCAATGTCTCCACCAACATGCAGACTGTTTTGTCTTTGCAAAAGAAAGAAAACCCAGAGATGTTAATAGTTTATATCTAGATAGATCAAATTATTGTAAATAAAATGGTCAGTTTAGATGATAAAAAAGTGAGCCTACTGGAATGAGAATACAATAAAGTGATGATTTCCATTGTTCCAATGTTGTTTGTTGTAAAAAGCTGATCTTCTAGCTCACAATGCACAACACTATTTCAAATATCCTAAGTATAAAATATGATGCTACATGAACCACTGTGTTGACTGTTCCCTCTTTTCCTCTACACCAAATGACCAAATTAGCTGATGTAAAAACTCACAAAGTGTTGATGTCACATTGTTTGCTTATAGATTAGTATTCACTTTCTGTGAATGTTTGCCTATTAGCCTATTATGACATGCACGTGCATCACAGAAACCGGTAGTTTCAGAGGCTGAGGCTGCAGGTTCTTTTCGTACGCAGCCTCTAAGGCCCCATTTACACTCGAAGCCTGAATCAGATCTGTGTCACATCCGGATTGGAATCTGATTTGTTCGATCGACGTGAACATGTGACCTTTTAAACCAATCAGATTCCAATCTGGCCTTTTAAACTAATCCGATTCCAATCTGGATGTGGCACAGATCTGATTAAGGCTGGATTTGGCTGACAGTGTGAATCCGGCCAACATCTGGATGGAGACGTGCCAATAAAGGTCTTAATTGAATTGATAAGTCCCGGAAAAGACACTCTGTGTTTGGCTAGTAGTCACTTTGACCTGCGGCGGTTTCCGGCACTCCCGGAAGTCCGGGCTCCAGTTGTTGCACGTCGCTCCAATGAACTGCAGGGGCGGATGAGGCATCTAGCTTTTTAAACGTATGAATGTGGGTTGTAGACAATAATTGATGTCCTACAGCAGTGGTTCCCAACCTGTGGACTCCAAGGGGATTGGAAGTGGCCCCACGTACACTACAATGTCATAATAATATAAAATAAATATTAAGAAATATTTAAATAATAATACAGTTACATGGTATGTCTTATACTGAAAATAAAGTAAAGTATACTATGTTTGTTCCATTGATCCAACCCAGAATACAAGTCGATTGAATGATCATTAAAATTAACATGTTCCAATAATGCCAAACCATCAGCGTATCTACTGCCAGGTTAAGTGGTCAGAGAACCACAAAACAATTTACATTTTTTTTTTGTTGTACAAGTGTGTGTTTTGTACTGTATGGGGGAGTTCAGATGTGCAGGGACTTGAAGGGTTCAACTATTGGCCAGTTTCTGTCTATTGTTGCCCCACCAACCCAGTCTCTGATTGGGCCATCAGACTCTCTGTGAGTATTTAGCAGGTCTCTGTTCAAGTTTGGTGACACTTTAGTCTCTGCAAGTTGTTAAGGACTGAACTTGCTTCTCTTGGTTGGTGTATTTGTCACAGAAACTCAGAGAGCTACCTTTGAGCAATGGCTTTACTACAAACACTGAAGTCCTTGGTCAATGAAAGACTATCTGCAGCTGCTGGAGAGATATTTGGGGCCGTTGGACAAATTGTAACAGAGTATGAGGACGAAGCTTTCAGCTTGAAGCAAGAAATCGACCACAAAAGCAGACTACTGGACATGGTTTTAAAAACCTATATCAAACTGTACAGAGCAGGTTGGTACAATAACCTTTTTCATATGTTTCAGAGTTAATAATATGTGGTTTAACAGTGTTCAATTTGTGAGACCATTGTGGTTTTAATATCCATGTTGGAGTTTTGTGGGGATTAGTTCTAGTTAATTTGTAATACCTCTTCCCTTGATGTGGTCTCAGCTCAACAACCTTTGAATAGTTTTTTTGTTTTCCTCTCAGAGCTTCTGACAGTGCCATGTTATGTGTGCACTGCTGTTTCGAAAGCTTGTCAGACAAGTTGTGGGAATGAGATATAGGATATATAAAGGATAATGGTGTTGAAATACTAAAATACAAATCCAATTTTGTGAATGTGTTGCCATTTCTGTGACCGTACTAATGTTCCCCAGGTTCTATGTTCCCCAATTACCACCTAAACCTAACCTTAACCCTAAACCTAACCTCAGTAAAATTAACACTGGTGAATGCATATTAATCTGTGGGGAACATAGAACCTGGGGAACATAGGGGTGGACCCCCCCCCCATTTCTTTATTCAAATGGGTAATAAAACACACAAGACACATACAGGGGGAAGCTTTAGTTCACACAGACACATAAATGATCATTCAGTCTAAGCCAGAATGACAAAGAAAATTACACTAAAGCAGAGGAATCATATAATCTGACAATATCATCATAAAATAAACATGATTAGTTTGTTGTCATCGATTTTGCTTAGCGTGCTCCAGAACAGTAGAACAGTGCCTGTCCACATATGTTTCTCCATTGGCTCCTATAACATTTTCTGGGAAACGCTCATTTTTCGGTTTCATGATCCTGCTTGCCATCTCCTTTGAGACCTGAAACCTACTAGTTCACTAGTAGGTTCGTGATGCTTCATCACACAAACATGCAATATCTGTACAGACATGCATCGCGGCATGCACACCGTTTGTGGACAGTACATGTGCACCGTGCCTGATGGACACACTTTTTTAAAATGAAAGCGACCAATGAATTCAAGTTTGTATTCATATTAAGTAGCATGACAACTCTAATTATAAGTCCTTATAATTAGAGTTGTCATGCTATTCCTTCATTCCAGATCAGTGTGTGGAGTCCAGTCTGCAGGTGAAGATCAGTTCTCCAGCCAGGACTGTTTCTATTAAACAGGAACCTGAAGACCACCTTAAACAGGAACCTGAAGACCACCTTAAACAGGAACCTGAAGACCACCAGCATCTCAGTAAGTTTCAAGCACCCTGTCTTTGTATTGTATTGGTGCCGGTACTGAGGGAGTAAAGATGAACCCATTTGAATGGGTCATCGATTTTAGCATTAACAATGTGATTACATCAATGCATGGAACCCTGCATTAACCAACCCGCTGCAGAAGATTCACTGAGCTTACATGTCATCAAAATAATAACAATAACTCCAGCTTTTCAGTGAACTGAGGGAACACTAAAGTAAAAATAAATGTCAAGTCTAAACTCTCATTGTATCTTTTTCCTAGACTTCCTGCACACCCCTGTGTGTAGAGAGGAGTGGAGCTCCAGTTTGGTTCAGGAGGAACAACAACCTCCACAGATTAAAGAAGAACAGGAGGAAGAGGCTGGTGGGTCAACGTTGACATTACTAGCAGTGAAAAGTGAAGGTGATGATGAAAACAGAGAGACAGCGCCTGTAGCCAGGATCTCAACTGAACACATGAAAACACAAGCTGATGTAGAGGACTGTGGAACATCACAACCAACTAGTGATGACCATCTTCTCTCTTCACACCGTTCTGAATCAGAAACTGAAGACAGTGATGAGTGGGAGGAGACCAGGGGAGATCAGTCAGCTTTAAACACACTGAAATCACACAAGACACAACATGTGGGAGGACAGTGCAAGCTGTCCCAGGACCTGAAATCATCAAAACAAACTCAATCCATGAGGAGTCACACAGGGAAGAAAAGTTTTAGTTGTACAGAGTGTGGCAAAATGTTTAATCATAAGGGAAATCTGAAGACTCACACAATGATCCATACAGGGGAAAAGCCCTTTTCTTGTACACTATGTGGTAAAAGCTGTGTTAGTACAAGCAATCTAAAAACACACATGAAGACTCATACAGGCGAAAGACCATTTTCTTGTTCTGTTTGTGGTAAACAATGTAGTCACAAGTGTGATCTAAAAACACACATGATGAGTCATACAGGAGAAAGGCCCTATACTTGTACAATATGTGGTAAAGGCTTTCTTAGCACAAGTGATCTAAAAAGACACACAAGGACTCATACAGGTGAAAAGCCATTTTCTTGTGCAGTTTGTGATAAAAGCTTTGCTGAAATGGGTAGTCTAAAAAGACACATGAAGACTCATGCAGAACAAAAGCATTTAGTTTAAGTTAGTTCACACAGACACATAAATGATCATTCATTCTAAACCAGAATGACAATGAAAAGGACACTAAAGCAGAGGAATCATATAATCTGACAATATCAACATGACTGAATAAAATAAACATTAATACTTTCTTATGATGGAGTTTGCTTTGCTTGCAGAACAGTAGAACAGTGTCTGTCCACATTTGTCAGAAGTCATATTCATTAATATTAATGCAACAATTTTTATGTTCATTGATAATCATGTAATAATGGTGTAGCTGTTCACTGTGTTGACATGTGTGTTGTTTGGATTGTTAAATTATCAGAGTATATATTTGGTAGATGCCAGAGTCAGTTGAAATCATCACTTAGTTTTGATTGATAGGATACTTTAACAGTTTGGAAAGACATAACAGTACAATACAACGTCTGCTAAAATTATGTTTTCAATAAAGTCTTGTTTACATTTCCATTGGGGTTCCTATAGTTGGATTGCTTGTTTACATTCTACAGTGTCTTGTGTCTTTATCCACCTGTTTCCACGAGAATTTACTGTAGCATTATGTGTGGGACAGGCTCGGTGTGGGAGCAATTTTCAGCCCTGGGTTCTGCATTAGACCGGCCCCACAATTTTTTGAGCATTATTTATTAATTAATTGTCAAAATTGAGCATTATTTATTAATTAATTGTCAATTTATACTGTCAGGAACTGGTGGTGTTGTAGGAATTATGTGCAGGAACTCAGACAAGGCAGCAGTTGAAGGTCACAAACTTAAGTTTACTGATAAAAGGCATTGAATAATACAACTCACAGAAATACTGACAATAACTGCACTCAAGGCAATCAGACAATGGACAAGAAAAATAGGCAAACAATGGGAGTACATTTATTATAATCACATTTTTGTCTTAGAAATGCAACAAATAAAAAATAAAAAACAACATTATTGAACTCAAGTCTCCATGGTGAGTAATCAATAGAAGAAAAGTCATTTTGGGGGTGAACTACTCCTCACACATCACAAATAGCAAAGTTCCTCCCCAAAACTGGACATTCAGTGAGCAATCTTACCTGCAAACCTCTCTGTCACATCATGGCTACTGCTGGAGTCCTCATCACTCGTGTCCATGCAGGTAACAGTGCTAACACCAGCTTGGACAAGAAAAAAAGGCAAACAATGGGGGTACATTTATTATAATCACATTTTTGTCTTAGGAATGCAACAAATAAAAAATAAACACCAGCTTGGACAAGAAACAAAGTTTTGCATAAGGTCCAATGTCTTACCATGATGACTCATCATCATGCCAAGATTATTTGCTTTTCATGTCATGCCAATTAATTAACCAGCTTTATGGGCACTAACTTCGGTAACTTGTCATTTTTCATTATGCATAAAACGTGCACCTCCACTCTACACATGCAAACATGCATTCTATTTCTAAAAACAACAGTAGGCCTATGTTCATTGTGAATGAGCCATGAGGCGGGCTAAAAAATACAGATCTATATAAAAAATAACAGTGGTTTGTACATAATTTGACTAGCTAAACAACTTAAACACAGTGCTACTCCCACCTTGTGCTGGCTCTGGCTGTAAAGTTTGGCTTGTACTTGGTGGAACTGGGTCTTTGTCATGGTTCACGTCTTCAACTAGCAAAAAAACAGTGTAAAAATTAAAACAATGCGACATAATATTAGAAAATATAGGCCTACAATAATGTCAACCTAAAAACTCGTTTTTCTTGTAGTCACTCAGCACATTATTAACAAAGCCTCACCCTCACTCGACCTGTTCACTCTTTTAATGCATAAATCAATAACTTTACAATATGTCAACAAACGCCAAAATTGACTGTCAGTGAGTGACTGGCTAACGTTAGCTATACTCAGCCACAGGCAGCTAGCCAAAGTTTGGCAACCTGTGGCTGCACTGTTATTGTTTGGCTTAGTTTGGCTGCCAGCCCAGTACAGCCTGGGCTGGCTAACATTAACGTTTAGTTAACACAGGATAAGTGTATATTTACCTGTCTCCTGTTGGACACGGACACGCTTGGGGAAAAACGTGTCGAGTTTGTGACATTTGGCTGCAGATGCTTCTGCAGCTTTCCTTTTTCGCAGTCTTTCCTTTTCTGCTCCTCCCAACCCTTTCTTCTTGTCCATCATCCATGGATGGCAGTTCGCGGCTGCCCTTAGCTCACTAAACCCTTAGTAGTATATTTCTAGTAACGAAATTGTTTGGTACAACGGCCGGCGTCGTCGCATAACTCGTCTCGGCTTCATTGGAATCTGCTGCCCTGTAGCCAGCTGCAGCCACTCGTAAACATTGTGGGCAGCCTGGGAGGCTGCTAGTGTGGTGGTAGTACCTCCCTACAACAACTAGATGGGGCTGTTTCTCATTTTAATAGAGTAACCGCTGTGTCTGCTGTCTACATTATTACCAGCATATAAAATGCATATAATAACGTGCGCACAGTGACCTCACAGCGGCCGCTCGCTGCGACTCGTCCGGCCGGCCCAGCGGGGAAATCCCCGGTTCCCTAGACGCTCACGCCGACGGTGGTGTGGGACACTTCCGGAGAACAGCAGACATACAAGCTCACGTGGCGTCGCAGATGCAACCATTGTGAGCTTGTAGATCACTCAGCTGCCACGCCGGAAGTGCCGAACACCTGCACAATGCACGATGAGACGTTGGAAACTTGTGGATAAAGTTGCTTTGTAAACTCAAAGAACCCTCTTCATACACGGGGAAAAGAATATTGATAATGTTTGTTTGTTTGTTTGATTTAATAAAGGTTTCACCACTATGTCCTCTGTGTGTGCTTTATCATTACATAATGTTATCAGATTATGTACCATAACTACTGTGAACAATACAGGAACAATCACTGCTCCATTTTACAGCTTAAACATATTGTGCTTAAATTATTAAACGATGGAAGTAAACATTTATTTTAGTCTGCATACCTAGTTAGTGTGGTTTCCTACAGGGCAACCGGAATATAGTCCAGAATTGTTATTATCTGAGTTCAATGGACTGTCACAATGGGCCCGATTCATCAAGCACTTTACTTATTACACCCATATTCTGATCTTACCGGCATTTAGGACAATTCCCAAGTTAGGGGTCAGATTCATCAATGTTTTTTTTTTGTCTTTCTGGGAGTGTAGTTTCTGCAGTTTTGACAAAAATATGTACACAGTGTTGTACCCTGCCCTTTTTTCAGCTTTCTAATTAATCGTTGCATGCAAAAAATAGTGTTTATTGTCATGATTCCTCACAAGCCGGGGTGGCTTTGTCAGAGGCTTAAAATATGTTAAATACCTTATGAAATGTCTATGGATGAAATGGGGAAAACGCTTCCGACACTGGAGTGAGGGCAGGGCGGGGCTTAAACTGCGATGCTCTATTGGAGATCTGTAACGGCAGCATTGAGTCGGTGTCCAAACCCTCCACTGTGGGAACTCCAGACAGAGCCACCTCTCCTATTAGGAGAATAATTACACCAAAATGAAATCAACCGTTTGGCTCAAAATAAACGCAGACTGCTCTACATACCTAGTATGCTGAGGATGCGCTCTTCCATGGGAGACGGCGGTGGTCCTGTCACTGTGTGCTGCCCGCCTCCCGTGGGCCGTGGCAGACACACAGCTTCGTCTTTTGACCACACAGGTCTTGACATTAAGCTTCATGTCGGACCATTTTTTCTTTACCTCAGCCACAGACTGTAACAGAGAGAGGTCCTCTGTTACTGATATTTGCACAAAACTCTTATTGACTATTTGCAGAGCACGGACACTTTACCTGTTTGCACGGCACATTGGCACTTTAATTGTAAATGCAATGTTGAGTGTAATGTTTAGTGACATAGAGACATTTTCAAGTTTTTAATTGTTTATTGTTGAGTTTGATTGAATGCTTAACAGTAAAGTACCTGGTGTGTTTCAGTAGATGGGGCTGGACCATAGGCAGGATGTCAGAGTTTTTTTTTTTACGTGATTTTTGCTGTTTCTAATATTTATGTTGCATTATAGTGAAGAAGGATAAATGATCATTATTGTTGTAGTTTTTAAGTGTTCTTTAATATATGTATGAGTGTTTAAATTATAGTTGTTCATTCATTTATAATGTGTTGGTGTTACACCACACCCCTTTGGTTGGAATGGAGTAGTCCAGTCATTAGCACACCTGGGTACAAAAGGCTGCCTGCTACTAATGAACAACAGGAGAGAGAGCCGAGGGGTGGAAAGCCAAAATTTGTAACAATAAATTAACATTAACATTAGGTGTTTTGTCAATAAATATACCTTCGGGTTTAAACCTACACAAGGCCTCTGTACTGTACTCCAGCTGCTAAGTTTTAAAAGTTTTTAAAAGTTTTCTGCATTCTCACACAGAAGTTGCAAAATACAAAATTTGCTAAATAGTAGAACATAGTGATGTGACCAATGTAAAAGTATAACACAAAGCCCTATTGTTTGGTCCTGTGTCTATTCAATTAATTGAGTGCTACATTCACCTCAGAACTGACGGCTACCTTTAACGCTTACTTAGTGACAAAGTTGGGTTTTGGAGAGACTATGGACAGGCCTTGACTGTAGAATGCACTTTATTTTTTATACATTTTAAAAGCCTAAAGGGTTCCTTTTGTAAACTGCCATACGGTATATACTTATCTTTGAATGTTTATTGTTAAGTAAAACTTTATACATTGCTTAAATGGTGTTTATTTTTTTCCCTATACATAAGTGGTAAGTTAACACAGTTATCTACAGCAGCACTTATTTAATCCTGAATCGAGTCAGCCTGGGTGTGATCCATTTGCCTCATTTAGCTTAGCTGTTGTGGCTGGATGGTGTTAAGGTGCTTTAGAAGTAACATATGTCTCAGCAGGTTGTATTCTGTCTCTGTAGGGCAGAGGTTCTCAACCTGTGGGTCAGGAGCCCCAGGGGGTCCCCAGATGATAAACTAATGTTCATCATCTGTGTTTTCTAACACTAAGAGGGTATCTGCACATTTCAAAAGTGACAATTTCAGGACCCGACTCTGAAATGACAAACATTGGCCAAATTATCAAATGTTGAAGGCTGAAATTGTGAAAACTGCCGATCTACGTGCTTGTTGTGAGGCCTTGTCAGAATGTAGATCTGCTATTTTCACAATAGAAAAGTGTTATGCATAAGCTAATTATTTCTTCATCTCTTAGTGCTCGTCAGAGTGTGGGGTACCAATTAAGCAATATTACACGAGAGGGTGTGGGATAACTGAATTATTTGCACGACTGTGATGCGGTCAGGAACGAGCCGAAGGCGAGTTCCGCCGAGCATCACAGGAGTGCAAATAATTCAGTTATCCCACACCCTCGAGTGTAATATTGCAATTATACAACCACCAACAAACAAAACGCATCAAAGTATAGTTTGAATTTTGCCCCACTGTTCACACTGTGGGGCAATTCACAATTTAAACAATCGCTAATCTGATTCCTTGGAAGAGTTTGACTGACATTAAATAGTCCCTGTTGTTGATTAAAAAGAGCTGCGCTCTGCGCGCAGACACCGAGGCAGCAATCACCGCACAGCTGAGCTGTCAGTTCCAATAGGCTATGCTCCGCCGTACGACCGTATCGCGCAGAGAAAATAGCCGATCTACAACAACGCGCCGTGTCGCGCCGCCATGTTACTTGTAGATCGGTTATTTTCGCTGCACGATACCATTGTATGACAACAACAAGTCCCGGAAACATTTCACAGCCCAAGTAGTTGTCCTGGCTGTATTGAGTTCAAACCTTGACTCTAACTTGTCGAGCTCTTCCTTTGACAAACCACAATGTCTGGTTGGTTTCGCGTTCTCCTTATCGTCCTCATCTAACCATTCATCTAAAGTAAGTCCACCAAATATATCGAAATTAACAGTGAAATCCATTTCCAACGGGATAGTAGTGTAACATGTTTGTTGTTCTCCGGTCCGAGTGGCTAGTTTGCACTGCAAGGCAAGCTGCTACTGTGTTTTTCCCTATGGTTTTTACCTCCAGAGGGCGCAGCTGTGCCATATATGGGATAATCAGGTGGCGGAGTGATACATTCTTCATGTGATTAGGCCCAGATCTAGCAGTGCATCTGTGCTCGTTTGATGCACGGTTGGAGAGCCTGTTTTCCATTGAGAGCCGGACTACTTGTTGTATAATTTAAAATATTTTGGAGGTTGCTGCCTGAAAAGGTTGAGAACCACTGATGTAGGTCAAAGTGCTAGTGCTGTAGTATATATCACTGGCCAGATAGTAACTGAATCGTAAAATCAATTTAATTTGCAATGATCCACTATATCGTTTGCAAAAGCAAAATATCGTACCGTTTTGGTATCGTATTGTTTCACAATGCAGATAATCGTATCAAATTGTTTTTCAATGCAAACAATCGATTGTATGGAAACCTAAGTATTAGTACCTCTTATTTAGCTATTTTAAGAGGGAGAATGAAAATATAGCTACTCTTGGTCTATCGATAAATGTGTGTAATCTCTGTTCTTTGTCAAGGTGCAGGTTTATATTATATATAATTTCCATGCATTTGCTAGCGAATTAATGTTTTAACTTTGCACAGATTTAACTTCTTTACTGTATTGATTTTATGAAACGAGTCGAATCGTATCGACAAACAGAAAAGTCCTATCTGATTGCATTAAACTATGTTAAACTCACTTTGTCACTCACTTTGTGCATGTGCATAATAGCCTTTATTGTGTAGACTTCTTGGAAATCGACTAATGCAAATATTTAAGTTTAACTATTGAGAGAGTAAAATGAAACCAAATGGACCCTTCACTGTATGTTCTCAATAGTTGCAGATCAAAGAAAAGAAAAAAATACAGTAAAACAATCCACCTGCATATATTATCCACTTTCAAGAGCCTACTACCTTAATTTACACCTGGCTAGTAGTCTACTTGTGTTACAGTACAAAATTGTAAACATTGATTTTGAACATTTGATTTGCAGCCTATAGGTATATCAGTGAAATGCAGTGTGGATTCATTTCAAATAGGCCTAGTAAATGCTAACTATATTTGGCATTGAATTACTTTAACTTGTGTCAGAATACCATTTAACACACGTTATTCATGTCTGTTCATTGTAATGCATTTCTGCCAGAATACCTTTGAACACGCTGCTGTAAGAAATATGCTTCTAGCAATGCGTTTGTGCCAGAATATCATTGCGCCATTTATTGGCTCATCATATATACGGCTAAGACTGCTGAATTCAAGTTCAAGTGAGAGAAAATGAAATATTTGGTGGTCCCCCTTCCTTTGGTGGTCCACTCTTCCCCAGGGGTCCTGAAACCCCTGTTGAGCAAGCGGTACTGTATGTATCAGGTCAGAAATTCATCCAGCCAAGAGCAAAGAAAATCACATACAGGATAACTATGAAATCAGCAGTGATGAAACTCTAAATGGGCAGATTTAGTTTGGTCATTTTAATGAAGCTGATCAATGGCTTTCTCCTGATAGTGAATGGATTTTCTGTTTGCTAAGAGATGTAGAGACCCATTACTAGCAATGGTTACTAAAAGGACAAAATGCATTTTGCAGTAGAAAATGAAAGTTATATTGTTTTGGTTAGGCTGCCGAAAACTTCAGTGAAAGCACAGCATGCATTCCCTTAACCCTGTGATCAACCCTTCCTCATAATGCTGGTCTATTCAAAATTTCATGGACATATGGTGAATACGCTTAGGATATAAAAGGTTTTAGCCAATTGGATGTGATTCAGCTCCAATATAAATTGGGATACTAAACTGCATGTGGAAAGTGGGATTGTCGGATTGATAGTTTCATTTATGAAAGCTAATGTACTGCATATTAACAAGAAAACACTAGCCTCATGACACTTGTTTTACTGTAAGGATTAGATAGTTCCTCCCCCCCCCCCACCCCACCACACACACAAAAAGTCAGGAATTTAACCTTGGTCGATTATATATTTTAATAAAGGCAAGTTGTGGTGGCAACCATTGGCCATTATGGAGAATGCCATACAAAATTATAACATAAAATAAAACACCCTTATCCCCAATTTATCTATCAATTTGATCCCCAATTTAGTTGCCAATTTCATTTGATCCCCATTTAATCTATGCCAATTAGTTCAGACTATCCTTTTGTTTTTTTATGGCATGCTCCATAATGGCCAACGTTAAGTCCATCATTTTTCCCATAAAGCCATGGGAGGCCAGGTCCACGTTGTCCATGCGGCTCTTCAGGGCCTCAAACGCCGTCCTCAGTGAAGATCTGTAATGAACATATGGCTGTGAGAAACTGCACTCCACATACAGACAAGTAGGCCTACAGTATGTGGATAAACTTGGGTTAAGGAACTCAGTCGAGTCTAACGTAGGCCTATACTTTGCACATGTCATTTGAGGTCTCTGCATTATACAGTAAAGAGATTATATAAAATAATTCATTCTGTTACATTTTCATATTTTTATTTGACTTCCATATTGATAATTTTACTTGGAACATTGGACGGGCATAGCAAAAGACCAGAAGTCTAACAAAGTATTTGAACACCGTTATACATTTCAAGCTACAAGTCTTGTTTTTTGTCAAGCAACTTGAGGGCAGCAGAAATATCAGATTTTATTACCATAATTGCAGAAAAGGTTATTATCAATTACCACAGCCTTGCTTCTAACACAAGAGATTACAATAATTCTCCCACCACACTTCAGCCATCTCTTCTTGGCCACAGAGTGCACAGACACCCTCAATATCAGATGGTAGAGAGGTTTTACAGTTATTCATAGTGATAGGAGGGGACCCATTTGTGTTCTGTGTACTCTGGCGTTTTACATTTAACCCTGCAAGGCCCAGCGTAGCTTTTTGGCAACGTTTTTTAAATCATTTTTAAAAAAATGTTATAATTAGTTTTCCTGTTCTTTTTTCACATTAACATCACCATTAAATCCTATTGTTTAGTATTACAATGCCATTGGCCACGATATTTGCATATAAATACCCCCCACAGGGGCTGACATTGACACCTCCCAGAGAAGTTGAAATTCCAGCGTCTGGACGAACAACATCTCACTTTTTAAATGAAGCTATTCCTCACTAAAACAGTAGTAAAATGCCTGTAATATATTTTTTGGTGGTCATTAGAATGTCTAGAACACGTGCATATGTTAATATTGTGAAAAATATCCCCAATATGCAAATTAGAGCATGATTTATGCTTTATGATTTATGGCTATAAAACCTTACAAAAACATTATTAATGTTTTAAAATTACATTTTCCTGTGATTAGGACTCCTGCAACACCATCTGATTTTTTTTTTATTTTTTTTGGCCAGTAGAAATTAATTCGGGCCTTGCAGGGTTAAAGGGATAGTTCACCCAAAAAGTTACTTAATTTATTTCAATTACACAACCCATGAAGCCCATACGTGATTTTGTGTGTGAGCCATCACTTCAAGCATGCATTCCTTGCTCCGTTCTGACAATTGACCACTACAGACTAAGAAGATCATGCTATTACATAACAGAAGGTGGATCACATTGGGTGAGGACTGGTGAATCCTTTTTTGCTAGTGTACATTATGTATACACAGGGCATGATACATACTTGAACTCTGACAACTTGCCCCTGGTCTTGTCGTCCTCCCCCGACCCTGGAAGGATTTCCAGACCATTAAAGTCCATTGGCTCTGGACAAGGGCCGTCACACTCTTCACCAGAGCGTCTACCTCTCCTGAAGGGGGGGGGGGGGAAGAGAGAGAGAGAGAGAGAGAAATGTTAAATACAACATAGTAAACAATAGTCATCAACAGGGTGTTAGTGAATTGTGAAAAGAAAGAGGTAGAATACATAACTTGCCTTCACACAGCCTGGACAACAGCGAGGAGACAACTGTGAGGGGAGTGGGTGTAATTCCCACTTCCCCCAGCTTCGCCCTCAGCTCAGGTCTTCGGTTGTTGTCCACTCGTAGGTATGGTGCCAAGGAGTTGAGGGACATACACTCTGGAGGAGCTACCCGTCTCCTCAGCTCCTCCACTGTGATTTCGCATCTGTGTGGAAAATATGATCACATTACAGGACACATAAAATCAAAAACAAGGCAGTGTCAACTGCAAACACCCTACATTTTATGGCTTCTCCACTCCAAAGCCGAACATACAGTTGAGGGCAAAGCCTTAGATTTAAAGGAGCTATAGTCAACTTTTTCTTGAAAAACGGATGCTAAAATAAAAATAATGTTTCGAAAATATTTTATAAAAAAATAAGCTTCATATATGTGTTTCAATTAAAAAATGACCACAAAAAGCAGAAAAATAATGATAAAATAATCATTTTGGTCCTTTGTTTACATTTACAGGGTCCGTAAATGTAAACAAAGGGCCAAAATGATTATTTTATCATTATTTTACTGCTTTTTGTGGTCATTTTTTAATTGAAACACATATATGAAGCTTATTTTTTTATAAAATATTTTCGAAACATTATTTTTATTTTAGCATCCGTTTTTCAAGAAAAAGTTGACTATAGCTCCTTTAAGTGCTAAAGCGATTTAGCTATTACAAAGAGTCACAATTCCAGATGAAATCGAAATGTGATGCGGGAGCGTGTCGCTATTGCTACATTTCATCTTTTCGACATCCAAACCTAACCCAAACCTCCGTGGGGTGAGTAGCTAATCTGTCGACGCTCCGTTGTCGAATCGTTGTGTTGTCGAAATAGCGAGATTTGCCCATGTGATACAACTGTATTTGTAACAATATACGGTTAAGCACATACCTTCTCTTATGCGGCATTCCAGCCACCAATGGCAGTATCATCTCTATCTCCTTGTAGACACTGCCATTGGTGGCACTGGATGTTGTTGGGTTGTTGGGTACTTCTAGGACCCCTTCGAAGAATGCGGCTGTGGGTGTAGAGAAAGTGAAAAGCCCAATCAGGAATTACAATGTAAAAACCTTTATGAAAGCGGGTCATTTAGCTGCCATCGGCTAAAGTTTATGGTGTCACAGTCAGTGTTGGGGAGGGGGGAGAACAATGGGGACCTGTGAAATATGTTTGCTTTCTAGCCTATGACATAGCCGCTAGGGTGGTCTACTGGTTGTTGGTGCTGTGGAATTATAAATTCATATGTGAAAAAGCTAACCTCAAAATTAGCTTCCTTTCCAGTTAAGCTTGTCAAAGTAACATGTTCACAGCATTGCAGAAACATGACCACATGTTAAGTCTGGACATTAAGCCTGGCCAAGACCAGGCAGAACGTGGTGATGTTCACATACACAATGTACCAAATTATTATTCTTTTTATTTTAAGGAGTGGACCAGTGGACCATGTATAGAGTTTGAGTATAAACCGTAAGTGGTTACTGGTTAGATGAAAGCCATTATTCCACCCCATCTATCACCATTACTGGACATGACACCCCCACACTTCATTTCATACAAGCTTCATAATTCTGTGTGGTATGTCAATATATAGTAATAGTTGGAACCAACACAACTGGAAATTAAGCATTGGTTTGGTATTGGCCTACAATCCCTTGCATTTTTTTGCATTCTAAATATACCACACAATCACTCACCTTGCATTCCACCATCACGGTCCTTAGACGTTCCGGGCTCGCCGGGCCCACCATGGACGGGTGGGTCTGGCACAGCAAGGCCAGGTGTGACGCAAGTAGGTGGAATCAACACACCTGGAAATTAAGCATTGGTTTGGTATTGGCCTACAATCATAAAACCAGGCAACAGACAAAGGAGACGTTTTGCCCCCATAGGGAACCATTATAACCAAATAGGAATGTGGAAAAAAAGAAGGAAATCCATGAACTTTAAGGTATTCTGTCAGAAATGCATTGCGAGAACTATTTCTGGCAGAAATGCTTTGCGAGAACTTTATGTCTGACAGACATGCAGGGTGTTTAAAGGTATTCTGTCAGAAATGCTTTGCAAGAACTGTTTGACTTAAATAGTGTGTTGAATGGTATTCTGACCGAAATGCATGGCATTATTATTATTATTTTACTTTTAAGAAGTGAAACATCTATAGACCCCTGGTGGACACCGGTCAACAAAGTAGAGTTTGAGTATATAAGTGGTTACTGGTTAGATGAAAGCCATTATTCCACCCCCACACTTCATTTCATACAAGCTTCATATATTCTGTTTGGTATGTCAATATCAGACCGGAGGGAAGTGAAACAAAGTGATCAGTGATTAACCTGACCAGTTAAAACAGTAACAGACAGAAATATCTAGGACCTACAGTTAAAAAGCTTTCAGCAACTAAAGAAACTCAAGAATTTCACAACACTACTAAAAAGTCCCTTGCATTTTTTTTGCATTCTAAATATACCACAGTATCACTCACCTTGCATTCCACCGTCACGGTTGCACGAGGGGTTGCTGTGGTTGGACAGTCCGGGCTCGCTGGGCCCACCATGGTTAAGACTGGACGCAGTGGACGTGGGAGGGTAGAAGTCCAGAATGGGTGGGGCTGGCTCAGGTAAGGTGACGGGAACAGGTGGAAACAGACCTGGAAATTAAGCATTGGTTTGGTATTGGCTAAAATCATAAAACCAGGCAACTAATAGGAATGTGGAGAAAAAAAACTGTTTGTCTGACACAAATTGTGTGTTGAATGGTCTTCTGACAGAAATGCAGGGAGTTTAAAGGTATTCTGTCAGAAGAGCATTGCTAGAACCATTTCTGAGAAACCTTCATATATTCTGTTTGGTATGTCAATATCAGACCGGAGGGAAGTGAAACAAAGTGATCAGTGATTATCCTGACCAGTTAAAACAGTATCAGACAGAAAAATCTAGGTCTACAGTTAAAAAGCATATCAGCAACTAAAGAAACTCAAGACTTCATAATACTAAAAAGTCCCTTGCATTTTCGTAGCATTCTAAATATACCACACAATCACGCACCTTGCATTCCACCGTCACTGCCCATTCCTGAATCCTGCTCAAGAGGGTCAGGCAAGGTGACGGCAGCAATGGCTGCTGCTCTGTTCTCCTCAGGCTCAGGTAGATCCAAGTCACCTGGAAATTAAGCATTGGTTTGGTATTGGCCTACAATCATAAAACCCAGCAACAGACAAGGTGACTTTGTGTCCCCATGGGGCTGTTAAGTATGACATAATTTTGTAGGCAGAGGAGAATTTCTGCCCCCAGTTTCCGTGAATCTTTTTACTATTTTTACTATTTACACATTTTTCTTCTCTTTGTTGTTGAAAGGAAAGTGTTAGAATTATACTTTAGTCGTTATTCTTGTCTCGGATCTGTTGAAATAGCGAGGGACAGAAAATGCTCTGGGGGCAGATTCTCCTCTGCCTACAAAATGATGTCACGGCTTAAAAGCCCCATAGGGAACCATTGTAATCAGGGTCTGTAATGCAGGGTGTTTAAAGGTATTCTGTCAGAAATGCTTTGCAAGAACTGTTTGTTTGACTTAGTGTGTATGTTGAATGGTAATCTGACAGAAATGCATTGGTTAA
Organism: Nannobrachium achirus; assembly: GCF_963921795.1. Classification (NCBI taxonomy): domain Eukaryota; kingdom Metazoa; phylum Chordata; class Actinopteri; order Myctophiformes; family Myctophidae; genus Nannobrachium; species Nannobrachium achirus. The sequence continues at coordinate 74,423,613 of NC_137810.1, read as the reverse complement.
CACGTGGCAATTTTAGTGGCCAAATATGTCTTTTTAGACACAATAAGCCATGCAGGGTATATGCATATACGCCATTTTGTTCTACTTCCGGGTGTCTTTCGACTTCCTTCACAGGTGTTACCAATGATACTAATGAAGGGTCTGTTCCATTCTGGTCAAGCAGAGTCAGGGTGCTGATATTGTGCATGTTGGCTCACTGGAAACACTCTGCATGGGTCTCAAAGTGTCCTTGAGTGGGTTCCAAATGTCCCCATACAGGTGTGTAACTCTGAGAGTGTACAAATGGAATCAAATGCATCCATTTGTTCATTCCATTTGTACAGAGTTTAAGGGGGTCCTTTAAATTAAAGAACCACTGTACAATAAATCAAACAGAGCCTTCATTAGTATCATCAGTAACACCTGTGAAGGAAGTCGAAAGACACCCGGAAGTAGAACAAAATGGCGTATGTGCATATACCCTATGCACCGCAACCTTTCATGGCCAGATGTGACTTATGAGGGCTGGTGTAAATAGTAATAAAGAAATTGCAGGCTTATTGTGTCTAATAAATGTTTAGGTACTTGTATGCATGCCCCCACCCACTGAAATCAAAATACAAAAATCGCTAAAACAATAGAAAGCAGTAAATGAAAACATTTTAACTTCTTTTCTCTAATGACTATCTAAGTTGTCCTTTAACCTCTGTAAAACTAACGCTGGTGAATGCTAACCTGGTGAAATGCTCAACTACCAATGCTGGTGAATGTTAACCTGGTGAAATGCTAACCTGCTGACACTGGTGAATGTTAGCCTGGTGAATGTTAACCTGGTGAATGTTAACCTTGTCGGACCAATGGGAGGTTGAACAATGCTCAGTGTTACAACCAAAGATATTCTATAATAAGAGATGACACTCCCTATACAGTACATCCCATTTCAACAACCAGCGCCCAGAAGCAGAGCTCTGTCTCTGCCATCTTGGAGTGATGACGACTTCCGGTGGTTACAAAAAATAAATACATTATAAAGTCATGCTGTAAAAAAAAGAAAGAAAATAAATCATAGTTAATGCTTCTACAGAACTGTTCTATGTTGAACAGCGAAAAAGTATTATAAATATGCATAGGCTACTACTATAATTATTAACATTTTATTTATCATATTTGTTAATGGATAAAAGCAGAAATGTGTAACATATTCATTCAAATTGATTTTGAATTACTTTTGACTTCACAACAATGACACAAAATATACAATATTACATGTGTGACTGCATCATAGACATCGCTTATCTCTCAACAGAACAGCAGAGGGTGCTGTTCTCCCCCTTTTGGACAATGTTATAAACCAGTCTGCCAGGCAGATACTTACATTGACTTTGATTACATTACATTACAAGAGAATCAGCAACTTTAACAAATTATAACAGGTTTATTTTATCACACATGTAAAGAAATTCTTCCCAATTTTTACAAAAAACTAAACAAGGAATATCAAACAGCCACAAGGTGCTGCATGAATCAAAGGCATAAGCATAACACAAAGTCTTGGAGTTCCCATTGTGGTCCTATTACATTGTGGTAATAATAATAATAACTAATTATAAGCTACTAATTAGATAATGATAACATGATTATGTAATCATGTGGTTAACAGAAGGTTACTGATGAGACATTTGCGATTGCACTTTTGATTTGGCTGTGATAGTCTGTGATTTTGGGTGTGCAATATATGGTGAATGCGGAGACGGATAAAAGGTTTCACCGTGTAGACTCCACTGCAGTGACTGCACTCACCAGGTTACACCCTGTTACTCCGAAAGACTGTTTTTCCGAACATTGACTATCATTATTCGAAGTAGCGGTGGTTCCAATTATTATATAAGACACCGCTATTCCGAAAAGCAGTTGTCATAATTATAGCCTAATATTATAAAACATATTAACCACCTCTTTAAGCCCTATTTTATACTTATTAGGCTCTTTGAAAATAGCCGATCTGCAAGCAAGCTCACAAAGAAGCATCGAATCCACATTAAAGTTCAATAAAAAAGCTGTGCTTTACCGATTATGCCTGATTGTGCCTGGTGATGCAAATATGACACATATTACACTTTCCCCGAAGTGAGGGAACATATATTATATTATATATGATATATTATATTTATATTTTTGGTATATATTTTTGTATTTTTGATATGCCTCAAAGTCTACACATATTACAATTTCTGTTTATTTTATGTGCTATATTAAAATTGACAATTGAAATCTTCTTTCACATCTGTTTGATAGCCAGAACACACAGAATTATTTTTTTTGTAGTTTTAGAAATTAATTCAGGCGTCAAGGGGTTAAGGCTGAAATTGTACCCACGCTAGTAAAGCAAGTCTGATAAAAGTATCAAATATGTATCAAACTAAAAATGTATCAAACAGGGAAATATTATATTCCTGTTAACACATTGGGTGCCAACCCCGAGTTTCCCGAGTTTGTATTGGTACCAAATAATGCTGTGCCAACCCCGAGTTTCCCGAGTTTGGGCCGTTTTTGAAAAAAAAAAATCAAAAAAAAAAAAAAAAAAAAATTCAAAACTTTTTTTTGGACCTCCAGAAATGTGTTAGGCATGATTGCGATCGCGAAATTACATGTTTAACCCCCATACCAACCCATTCTTTCAAACATGGCAGCCATGTTTGTTTACATCTGAAGAAAACATAATGGCTAATAAATCATGAATGCCTGAACGGATTTCCAAGCGGATTATTTTGTTTGAAAGCTGTGAACAGCGTGCACACACGTGGTGCATCATCTAGGCATGGGCGTGCACTTTTTACAAAATTGCGCAATACATGGAAGTCTATGGTAACCATGGCAAAGGGCGAACCCCAGACCCCCATTGTGGAGTTCCGTGCACCTCCTTTGGGACCCAAAAAAGTGAGTCCCAAAATCAAGGCGAAAAACCTGGAAAAAAGTGAGTCCCATCAAGGCGAAACACCCTTAGAAAAGTGAGTCCCAAAAACACCCAAAAAGTGAGTCCCAAAATCAAGGTGAAACACCTGGAAAAAGTGAAAATCTCCTGTTATGGAGGATATTCTGGAACAGGAGACATGGTCAAATAACAGGAGACTTCTTCCAAAAACAGGAGGGTTGGCAGGTGGTTGGGTCATCAGTCATCAGCTAGTACACATCGGCACTTATTGGATATAAAAGATTAAATAAAAATAAAATAAAAACATCCAACATGAGTTTAGGCCTATATTTGAATTGAAATAAAAGTGCAATATCTTCCTCACAGAATATAAATAAAATAAATAAATGGAAATGTAAAAAAAAATATATAACCCTAACCCTAATAATAATAATAATTTAAGCCAAGAATTAAGCCATCATGTAGGATCATGATCATAAAACCTATTTATATCTACCTACATATACTGTATATATATGTGTGTGTGTGTGTGTGTGTGTGTGTGTGTGTGTGTGTGTGTGTGTGTGTGTGTGTGTGTGTGTGTGTGTAACAGAGGTAAATCCGAGCATGCTAAATCCGACCTCCCCACCCAGGCTTCCCACACACGAAAGTCCAATATCTTAACCATCGCTCCAAAGGGACATCCCTATGGAACAAGGGCAGATACTAGACTTTTGAGGCTTTCAGGCTGGGGCTGCGACTCTCTCCGCCACACACACAGACACACACACACACACACACACACACACACACACAGACACACACACACACACACACACACACACACACACACACACACACACACACACACACACACACACACACACACACACACACATCAAAGGTTTAGCGGTTTAATGGTTTCCTACCCTGAGCCAGATGTGCAATTATTTAATTGTCAGTACTGACATTGGAAAGATACTCCTGGTCTCACCTTGGGTAAAAGTTTGGATTACTTGAAGAGAGTTTGCTCAAGCAAAGTTCCAGTATGGCTGATGATTCCTGGCTCATTATTAGGTATGCAAATGGGACTCCTCTTCCAGTTTGGTTTACCAGTAGAAGGGCATACAAAGCATACCCATATGATGTCAAACCTTTGTAGGATGCGTCCATGAAAACCATGGGGTGAGGGTTTTCTTGCAGTAGAGACTTTTGCATCGGTGTTTGAACGATGATAATCAGAGGCTGTTCTTTGGTGAGTGGTTGAAAATAGCAAATATTTTCTTTCAGTTCACTTGTCACCAACTTCTCCACACTCACAGAATCATCAATATCTGGTAGGGACAGGATATGGAGCTTGCGTTTCACAAGTCTCACATCTTCTGGGGTGACAAAGTAACGTCTGTCATGCTTATCTGTGTGCCCATGATTGTGTGCCCAATCACAGCTTTTAATAACAATTTGGGAAATGGACAAGCCTTGATTTAGCCACATTTCTACAAATCCCAATAATTCCTGATTTATCCTATTTACCTCTTTCTCCTCATTGGTGGATGGATGTGTCCTGTGTGACGCATTTTCTTCCGGATTATAACAGCGGTATAACTGGTTTCTTCTATGAATTTAAAGGCAACATAAGCTTCGCATGCATTGGCTCGTGTTTTCCCTGATTCCCCTGAACTTTTCCCCTTGGGTCTACTCGCTCTTTCACAGGCATGGTGGTAATAATTTGGGCGATTATCTTTTGCTGCCTTAAACACAAACTCTGTTTGCTTTTGCAGTTGTTCCATGTATAACTGCACAAATTCTGTTTTGTCCCCATGTACGATATGGATATCGACATCGACATCAGGATCTTCGATTTTCGGAAGGCTTCGTCGTATCCCCTCGACCCAAAATTGCTCCATGATCTGAAATTGATAAAAGCATTATTGCAAATTAGAGAATGAGAATAACTAAGAGACACATCAGATTAGAAGTATTAAACAAGTGGTGATGCTGAACAGCAAATTCATGTAGGCATGTTTATGTAGATTGTAGATGAATAAGTAAGGTGCCGGAACTGGAACTGGATAAGTTGTAAAGTTTCTGTGATCTCTGTGACACTAGAGCGCCACCCATAGGATGGAGTTCTGAACTGAACAGAACGCAGATAAACATGTGTTTGCTGCTCCTAAGGTGTTTTATCAGTATTGCTCTCAGCAGGGTTTATATATTATCCAGTATAAAGAAATAATAATTTTCTGCTCTGAGGGTCTGAATACTGCTCTCAGGGCAGCTTAAATGATCTACAAACACCACCAATAATTTGCTGCAATGAGGGCAGTTTCACAATTATAGTGTGAGGGGGGGGGGGGGGGGGGGGGGGCAAATGCTAATTTTGTGCAATGCTGCTCTGGGGGCACTTTGTCAATGCAGCTGTGAGGGCACTTTGGCAATGCTGCTCTGAGGGCAGCTTAAATGATATACAAAGAGAAATGCTGCTCTGAGGGCAGCCTAAATGATATGCATAGACCATTGTCAAAATGCTGCTCTGAGGGCAGTTAGTCAATGCTGGTCTGAGGGCAGCTTAAATGATATGCATAGACCAATGTCAAAATGCTGCTCCGAGGGCAGCTTAAATGATATGTTTAGACCAATGTTAAAATGCTGCTCTGAGGGCAGCTTAAATAATAAGCAATGAGCAATGCTGCTCTGGGGGCACTTTGTCAATGCAGCTCTGAGGGCACTTTGGCAATGCTGCTCTGAGGGCAGCTTAAATGATATACAAAGAGCAATGCTGCTCTGAGGGCAGCCTAAATGACGCATAGACCAATGTCAAAATGCTGCTCTGAGGGCAGCTTAAATAATAAGCAATGAGCAATGCTGCTCTGGGGGCACTTTGTCAATGCAGCTCTGAGGGCACTTTGGCAATGCTGCTCTGAGGGCAGCTTAAATGATATACAAAGAGCAATGCTGCTCTGAGGGCAGCCTAAATGACGCATAGACCAATGTCAAAATGCTGCTCTGAGGGCAGTTAGTCAATGCTGGTCTGAGGGCAGCTTAAATGATATTCAAAGAGCAATGCTGAAGGGCACTTATTTGTCAATGCTGCTCTGAGGGCAGCCTAAATGACATGCATAGACCAATGTTAAAATGCTGCTCTGAGGGCAGTTAGTCAATGCTGCTCTGGGGGCAGCTTAAATGATATGCTTAGACCAATGTTAAAATGCTGCTCTGAGGGCAGCCTAAATAATAAGCAATGAGCAATGCTGCTCTGGGGGCACTTTGTCAATGCAGCTCTGAGGGCACTTTGGCAATGCTGCTCTGAGGGCAGCTTAAATGATATACAAAGAGCAATGCTGCTCTGAGGGCAGCCTAAATGATATACATAGACCAATGTCAGAATGCTGCTCTGAGGGCAGTTAGTCAATGCTGGTCTGAGGGCAGCTTAAATGACATGCATAGACCAATATTAAAATGCTGCTCTGAGGGCAGTTATTCAAACTGCTCTGAGGGCAGATTAAATAATATTCAAGGAGCAATGTTAAAATGCTGCTCTGAGGGCATCTTAAATGATATTCAAAGAGCAATGCTGCTCTCATGTCTCTATTTCTCTCTGGAAGAGGTTGCACATGAACTCTGCTGCCGCACTGAGGCGCTCCAAAACAACAAAATGATTTAAATAACATTACAATTCAAGGCAGTGCTGTATTTGAAAATGATTTAATAACATTGCAATTAAAGGCAGAGTTTGAACAGCTAGTTTCAACATAGCATACTATCTATGGTAACTAGCTAAATGACCTTGCTAGGTTAGTCAGCTAGCAAACCTTAGCTTAATGAAAGTCTCTAAATGTAGTTCTAGCACACATCAACAAATTCATATTTAAAAGTCTTACCTTGCAGATGAAGCACAAGTAGTGAAGATTTTAATTGTTTATTAGGCTTGAACTGAAGCAGTGGCTTGAACTGAAGCAGTGGCTTGAACTGAAGCAGTGGCAGGCTTTCAGAATGCAGCAGGAGCAGAATAACTGACTGACTGACTGTGATACAAAGATGGCTGCCGTTGAACAATTCAAAATTGCATTGAACCCGCCTCCCGCCCCGCCTCCAACTGTTACTGATTGGCCAGGCGCGAGGACCAATGAAATTGAATGCTGCCCTCAGGTCACATTCCAATCCTTATAAGTCACATCTGCGTCAACTTACCCCTTTAGTTGGATCAACTTACCCCATACCTGGGGCAAGTTGAACCGCATGACCGCAAGTCATATTTGTATGGTCCTTTGTCATAGACACTTATAACTTCAAATGATAGCAGACATCCTGAAATATGTCTAGATGTTTACTGCCATCTCACTTTTTCTTGCTTCCAGGTCAACATAAGCAAAAAGTGGTTCATCTTACCCCGTTCTCCCCTACATGTGCAGGGACTTGAAAGGTTCAACTTTTGGCCAGTTTCTGTCTATTGTCAGACCATCATACTCTCTGTGAGTATTTAGCAGGGCCCTGTTTAGGTTTGGTGACATTTAGTCTCTGCAAGTTGTTAAGGGCTGAACTTGCTCCTCTTGGTTGGTGTATTTGTCACAGAAACTCAGAGAGCTACCTTTGAGAAATGGCTTTACTACAAACACTGAAGTCCTTGGTCAATGAGAGACTATCTGCAGCTGCTGAAGAGATATTTGGGGCCATTGGACACATTGTAAGAGTATACGAGGACGAGGCTTTCAGCTTGAAGCAAGAAATCAACCACAA